>NC_134358.1:552325758-552493258 GCF_048569485.1 Anomaloglossus baeobatrachus | reverse complement strand
AGATGTATGTGGACAAGGAATGTATGAAATCTAGAACTCCATCACTGCCATAAAGACTATACTGGAAGTACTGGTGCACAAATTGGCTAATTCATGTGCGCCAACCAGCCACAACAAGGTGACCTTTGTTTGATGGGACCCTAAGGCAATGTTCACACAGAGTTTTTTAAGGTATTCAAAAACAATGAGGTTTTTTTTCCAGTGAACACTGCTTTGGGAAATGCTCCTGTTTTCAAAGGTTTTTTTTTAGGAGTTTCTCTTTTTTCCTAAGGGTATGTGCATACTGAATATTTTTTAGGAGGTTTTAGAGCAGAAACTTAGTGGAAATTTCACAAATCTTCACAAGATTTTTGCTCAAACCTTGCAAAAAAGACTCAGTGTGCACAAAGCCTAAGAGCGTCCTAACGTTACCTCCCAAGATGAGCTTTTGCTGAGCTTATGAGGTTGTAGATTTTCTGCAACGTTTATGCATCTATTATATAAATAGAATACTTGTGTTTTTATTACATTTTTTATTCTGCATTTTTTGTTTCTTATTGGGGTGTCATGTTTTAAATTAAGTTGCTTTGTTCTTTGATATTTTTTGATATTTGGCTTTGCCAAAACTTTAATTATATAAAGTAAAAAACTCACTAAAAACTCATTGTGGGAACACAACCTAAGAGTTTTCTTTTAAACCTTTTTTGCAACCTTTTCATTTTGTCATTACCTCGTTTGGAGAGGATTCCTTCAGTAAAGCCTCCTTCATGTCTGTGTTTCCGGTATGCGGGGCATCCGTTTTTTTCACAGTTTCCACACGTACCATTAATAACCTATTGGGCTGCTCACATATCAGCGTTTTTCCGTGTTGAATAGCAAAGGGGATTTCCCATACAAATGAATAGGATGAGTTTACCAAAAGTTTTAAATTTTTGAAACCAACAGTAAGTCAATGAGGGGAGGAAGGGGGCAGGGAAAAATGGAATCCAGCACCAAAATTTTATATAAAAATCAAAAATGTATTGAGACATATAAGTTAAAAATATGAAAACCGCAAAAGGGAGGAAAGGGGTATCATAATATCCTTGCGCATTTCATAGGTTTTACCTATGAATAAGGACATGTTTTTAACCTCCTGTCCAAAACGCGTAAGGATATTATGATACCCATTTCCCCCCTTTTGCGGTTTTCATATTTTAGACTTATATGTCTCAATAAATTTTTGATTTTTATATAAAATAATTTTTGGTGCTGGATTCCATTTTTCCATGCCCCCTTCCTCCCCTCATTGACTTACTGTTGGTCCAGACTGGGCTATGCTGGAGGATCCGTGCACCGCAAATTTTTACGGGGACCATATATCCTGGTAAGCTGAAAATACTTTTTTCTGCTTTCAATTTTTGAGTAGATCTTCTTCAAGACCCTTCCTTCCTTCCTTCTTTCCTTCCTTTCCTTTTCCTTCCTTTTCCTTCCTTCCTTCCTTCCTCCCTTTTTCTTACCTTCCCTCTCTACCTTGCTCCTTCCTCCCCTACCTCTCTTCCTTCTTTCCTTCCCTCCCACCTTCTTTCTCTCTGTCCTTCCCTTCCTCCCCACTTTCCTTCTGTCACAAACCACCGGGGGGGTCACTCAGAAATCCCCCGCGCTGGCTACCAGTACGTCACAATCGGGGGGTAACAAGTGGGGGTCACCCCTCCTTTATACCTCCCGACCGACAGACAGAGCACGTGACGCGCTCTCTAGCGCCCCTCTTATAGTCAGGCCAATTATGGAATTGCCCAACAATAAGCAAGGAGGCCGCTATACTACTTATGCCGATTATTGAAGGGTCCCCGGTGAGAGTAGGGTATATATTCCCCCGACCTCCGCGGGCGGAATATATAAAACCTCCCCGAATCTCACTGGCCTCCCCACAATAATCCTTGGCACAACTCGCTGCCACCAACCGCTTCACGGTAACTATTAGCCGAACACACAGACGTGGGATTCAAGATCGAGATAACAGAACAGCCCAAGATTAATTATATAATTTAATCAGCCTAAAGCACACTAGAAACTACAATATATACAATAGGGAATCTACAGAATATATCCCACTTCCGGGGATTGCCCGATGATTCACGCTCCGGGGGAAATCCCGCCTCTGCACGCGACCGTAATGGACGCAGGCATGTTTGTCTTAATTAAGACACATATAAAAGGCCCCCTCTCGTTACACATCATACCGCACTGCCCTGAAGAAGATACGAAACGCGTCGGTGTGTGGTGGCGTACGGTCGGCTGGGGCTTCACCATGAGTAAGTAAATCACCTTTAGGTATTCTTTATTCACACGTGCCTTACACTGGGAGCTTTTCCCCGCATGTGTGATCTGATGACACAACTCTTTCTCATGGTGATTCCTCTGGACTGACTGCCCCCATATGTGCTCTGGGTTTTTATCTTTTTGCCTGGTTTTACAAATGTTTGTTTATAATCTCCTGGATCACTGTCTTGGTGTTATTTTATCTGGATCTTTTTTGTATTGAATAAAGATTTTCTATGATTCTTTGCACCAGACTCAGTTTATAAGTGTTTCCTTGAATATATACTATGGGGTTTCCTCCTCCCTCTCTTTGTTCTCTGGTTTGTAATAGTCATATGAGGGTTTCCCCTACCATATAATGTGGAACTGGTCTACATGTGTCCTATCCTGTCTCAGAATATACATATGTCAGAGTACAGTTACAGATAAAGCATGGTTTACAAACAGGTATGCAATTCAATCAGTTACCTTGTGCGTCTGGCCACAGGGGGGCGCTGTAGACCAGGTTTCCAGGAACTCCCACAGATGTTTCCTACACGGGACCCCCAGCGAAAGAACCCTGGAAAATGGCCGAAGTAGGGTTATCAACCTGGGCAAATCCAGGTCCCCTCCTACCTTCGTGACCTCAGAGGGAGCACTGCTCCACCCCTGGCTGGAGTTATGGACAAAATCCACAACATGGAATATGGCCATAACTTTGCCTGGGAGCGTCGTAGGCGGACGCCGACGCTCTCATTGTGACAGCTATGAATTTAGCTACAGAACGAGAGGTTTCATGACTTGTCTACTAGTTCCCCATTGGCTGATATCACACCTGGGGTATTTCCCAAGCTCCCGCTCCCATAAAAAGGGTGTGCCAGCATCGTCCGCATGCGGAGACACCATTTTTATGGTTGCCATATTTATCGGAAATATGGCTTGCGAGATATGAACCATTTTTTACTGGAGTCGTTCTGTCTGGATACTTCCAAGCTTGCTAATTAGATAGCAGCTCCTACCACAGGGTCACGGCAGGGAGTCATCCTGTGTCCATTGTTCCCACATCACCTAATTTCCATATCACAGGAGATGGCCATGGAGGTGTAACACCTTCACAGATGCTGGACATTGAGAACAAGAAGGGAGGGGGGCACTGCCAGGGAGTGATGAGCGATTATGACTGGAAGTCATAATTCATCTTCATATCCCGGGATTTGCCTCACACCTCCCCCCTTTTGAGGGCGCTAGGGGCAGCACACTCCGGTGTTCCCCCGTGCGCCCGTCCGCGACCTCTCCTTGTCGGGACAGCCCGTCTGCGTTACCGTGGTCACGGCCCCTTTTGTGGCGAATGGTGAAGTTGTATTGCTGGAGCGCAAGGCTCCATCGCAACAATCGCCCATTCGTCCCAGAGACGGTGTGCAACCAGCTGAGGGGATTGTGGTCCGTCTCCACGATGAAGTGGCGCCCGTATAGATAGGGTTGCAGACGCTGCAGGGCCCACACTATGGCCAGGCACTCCTTCTCCATCGTGGAATAGGCCACTTCCCTTGGTAACAGCTTCCTGCTCAGGTACAAGACTGGGTGCTCTTGGCTCGCAGAGTCCACCTGGCTGAGCACCGCACCGAGGCCGAAGTCACTGGCGTCGGTCTGTACTACAAACGGCCGCGTGAAGTCGGCTGCCTGTAGCACGGGCGGGCTGGACAGGGCGTCCTTTAGGGCCTGGAAGGCTGTCTCGCAGTCCATTGTCCAATCGACTGCAGAGGGCAGCTTCTTCTTGGTGAGGTCCGTCAAGGGCTTTGCCAGGCTACTATAGCGTGGAACAAACCTCCTATAGTACCCGGCGGTCCCTAAGAAGGACATCACCTGCTTCTTGGTCCTGGGGGTGGGCCAGGATGCGATGGCCTCCACTTTCTCAGGCTCGGGCTTCAGTGTTCTCCCGCCTACCCGGTGACCGAGGTACTGGACCTCGCTCATGGCCAGCTGACACTTTCCCGGCTTGATGGTCAAACCTGCCCGGTGGATCCGCCTGAGCACCTGTGCTAGATGCTCTAGGTGGTCCTCCCAGGTGGGACTGAAGACGGCAATGTCATCTAGGTACGCGGCCGCGTACCCTTCAAGTCCCTTGAGCAGGGTGTTGACCATCCGCTGGAAAGTGGCAGGGGCATTCCTCATCCCGAATGGCATCACCGTGGACTCGTATAGTCCAAATGGGGTAATAAAGGCAGAGCGTTCCCTGGCCTTGCGAGTCAGGGGGATCTGCCAATATCCCCGGCTCAGGTCCATGATGGTCAGGTACTGAGCCCCGGCCAACTGATCGAGCAGGTCATCGATGCGTGGCATTGGGTACGCATCGGCGACCGTGACAGCATTGAGCCCCCTGTAGTCCACGCAGAACCGAGTGGTTCGGTCCTTCTTAGGGACGAGGACTACAGGCGAGGCCCAAGCGCTGTTGGATGCCTGGATCACCCCCAGCTTCAGCATCTCGTCAATCTCCTGGCGCATGTGTTGCTGCACCTCCAGGGAGACCCGATATGCTGAACGCCGGATCGGGGGATGATCCCCAGTGTCCACGTGATGGACAGCCAAGTTAGTCCTTCCGGGCTGGTTGGTAAACAACCCCCGGAAGGGGTGTAGGGTGGCCCACAGCTGGGACCGTTGGTCCTCCAAGAGCTGGTGGCCAACCTCCACATCCTCAATGGATCCGCCTGCCCTAACCTGGGCTAGCATATCCAAGAGGGTTTCCGCTTCTCCCTCCTCGGGCAGGTTGCACACGGGGAGCGCACATGCCTCCCGCTCATGATGTGCCTTCATCATGTTCACATGGAAGGGCTTCCGCCTTCCTCGGGCAGGGTCCAGGGTGACCAGGTACGTCACAGGGTTGAGCTGCTGGTACACGAGGTATGGGCCTTCCCAGGCTGCCTGAAGCTTGTCCTGTGGTACGGGGACCAGTACCCACACCTCTTGACCCACTTGGTAGGTCCTCTCACAAGCGTTCTGGTCGTACCAACGCTTCTGATCGGCCTGGGCTTGAGCCATATTGTCGTGTACCAGTTGCGTCAAGGCCTGCATTTTGTCCCGGAAGCGCATGACATACTCGATAACCGACACTCCAGGGGTGGCCAAATCCCCTTCCCAAGCCTCTTTCACCAGAGCCAGGGGGCCCCGCACACGTCGCCCGTACAGGAGCTCAAACGGTGAGAATCCTGTTGAGGCCTGTGGAACCTCCCGGTAAGCAAATAACAGGTGTGGGAGATACCGCTCCCAGTCACGCCCATGGGAGTCGACCAACATCTTAAGCATCTGCTTTAAGGTGCCATTGAACCGCTCGCACAGGCCATTAGTCTGTGGATGGTACGGGCTGGCCACCAGATGTCGCACCTGGACTTGCTTACAGAGGGCCTCCATCAGCTGGGACATGAATTGGGTCCCCCGGTCAGTGAGCATTTCCTGGGGAAAACCCACTCGGGAGAAAATCTCCAGCAATGCGGTGGCCACCTTGTCAGCCCGAATGGACGACAAGGCCACTGCTTCTGGGTACCGGGTGGCATAGTCCACTACCGTCAGTATGAAGCGTTTCCCGGAGCTGCTGGGGATGGCCAGCGGGCCGACCAGATCCACAGCCACCCTCCTGAAAGGCTCATCGATGATGGGCAGAGATACCAGTGGGGCTTTGGGGCGTGGCCCCGCCTTCCCCACTCTCTGACAGGTTTCACACGAACGGCAGTAGGCAGCCACATCGGCCCCCATTTTTGGCCAGTAGAAATGCTGGTTTAACCTGGCCTTGGTCTTAGCGATCCCTAGGTGTCCGGCCATCGGAATCTCATGTGCGATCCGCAACAACTCCGTCCGGAACGGATAGGGTACCACCAACTGTCGGTCCCTGGGCCACGCCTCCGGTGAACCCTGCTGGACCGTGGCCCGGTACAGCCGTCCTTGGTCCCAGACCACTCGCTCCGGGTCCGAGTCCGAGGGAGGCTGTGCCGCCTGCTCCTTAAGAGCTTTCAGGCTGTCGTCAGCTTCTAACGCTGCCTGAAACCCCTGACTAGATGTGGCCAGAATCGACGAGACTGTCACATCTTCGGTCAGTACCCCGGGACCTGTGTCCTGGCCTCCACCTGACTCGGCTGCCACTTGGTCAGAAGGGGAAGAGCTATCGGACCTCCGGGAGGCCCCTTGGCTTCCAGCACTCCCACTGCGGGTGACAGCGGCCACAGCCGCTGCGACCGTGGGTCGTGCCTGCTCCTCCTCCGTTCCTGACCAAGTCGCCGGTTCAGGCAGACCGACCTGGCTTCCTGACACCCCGGTTGTGGGGGAACCATGCACCGAGATCTTACCTGGGAGCACTTCCGCTCCTGGACCGGCCCCAATCTCACCTGCCTGTTCCCCTCCTGCAGCAACAGAACCCCGCTGTGAAATCTCTGGGGACCCCACATTTGCTGTGGTAGCCCCCACCCCACACACTGGTCCTCCCCCTGCAGCACCCTGCTCTCTGCTTATCCCTGCAGAGGGCAGCAGATCCCAGCTCACAGGCTGATTACTTGTAGAGGCATTGTCACACCTTTCTCTGACCCCCTCCCCTGTCACAGCTGCAGCTGTGTGTGTGTCTATGGTGTCTGTGCAAGCAGAAATATCAGAGTTCACTCCCCCCTCTCTCACATCATTCATAGATAACACATTAACATTGTCAGGAGTCATGTCCGTACTGGCTGAAGGTTCAGCCCTTGGTGGGGGCCCAAACTGGGAGGTTATCTGCCCCAAATCTGTCCCAAGTAGCACGTTTGCGGGGATCCGATCAGTTACCCCCACCTCCCTCACCCCTCGCCCTGCGCCCCAGTCCACATAAATGTCAGCAACAGGCAGCGCCGGGTCAATGCCTCCAATCCCGGAGACAGCGAGGGTTTTTCCAGGGATCAAGTCTTGGGGGGACACCATCTCAGGCCGCACCAGAGTCACCTCCGAGGCGCTGTCTCGCAGTCCTATGGTCACAGACCGGCCGACGGTGACAGGTTGGAAGCTGTCCAGGGACCTACCACCACCCCCACCCACACAATACACCTTGGGCGGCCCTTGGGACGGGGACGGAGCCGGGGCCTTGGGACGCTGAGGGCACATGGCCTTGAAGTGTCCAGGTAAGTTGCACTGGTGGCACCGTCTTGGTTCTGCCACGGGCCTGGAGAGGGGAGTTGAGGGGGACACCCCCTGCAGTCTAGGGGCAGGTGGGGCAGTCGCAGAGTTCATCTTACCCCCTCTCCAGGTGCTGCTGGTGGCCGCTCTCCTGGCCTCAGGAGCCCGATTGTTGGTGTAGTCATCGGCCAGGGCAGCTGTAGCCGTGGACCCCTTTGGCTTCTGGTCTCGGATGAACTGGCGGAGATCCTCAGGGCAGTTCCACAAGAGTTGCTCCGTGATGAACAAGTCCAGGATCTCCGGTCCGGTGGAAAGCTGCAGGCCTTGGGTCCAGTGGTCGGCAGCTCGGGCAAGTGCCCGCCGGTGGTCAGCCCAGGAGTCCTTTGGTCCCTTTTGCAGGGTCCGGAACTTCTTGCGGTAGGACTCTGGAGTGAGGTTGTACTGTTGGATCAGGGCCCGCTTGATGGTGTCGTAGCCCTGATCTGCCTCAGCAGGCAAGTCCCCAAGGATATCCAGGGCCTTACCCCTTAGAAGGGGGGTCAGGTATTTGGCCCACTGATCCTTGTCCAGATGGTGCTGCAAGCAAGTCCGTTCAAAAGCAGTCAGGAAAGAGTCCAAGTCTCCATCCTTCTCCAGCACTGGGAAGTCCTCAACACGGACCTTTGGAAGTTTGGTGTTTTGAAGGTCACATGTGGCTGATGAGGGCCGGAGCTGAGCTAGCTGCAGCTGGTAGTCACGGTCTGCCTGTCGCTCTCGCTCTTCACGCGCTGCCTGCCGCTCCGCAGCCTCACGCGCTGCTTGCCGTTCCGCAGCCTCAGCGTCACGCGCTGCTTGCCGCTCCGCAGCCTCAGCGTCACGCGCTGCCTGTCGCCCACGCTCGGCCATGAGTATCTCGTAGGTATCCCGGTCTCCAGCCATAAGCCTGGCCAAGGCAGCTTGAAGGAGGGCCTCTGCACCTCTCAGGCCGGAGGGATTGGCAAGTGGTGATCTGCGGCACGCTGCAGAGCCAGGTGATTCACTGTCCATTTCAGAGCGGAGGGCTGGCATCTGGCTCGTTGAGGACCCTTGGGCGAGCTGCTCCTCATCTTGTCCAGCAGTGCCAGGTTGTGCAATGTCCTCTGCAGAGCTGTTTTCTGGCGTCGAGCTCCTGGAGGACTCGTGGGCAACCTCCTCATTACTGTCCACAGCACCGTCCTCCCTCTCTTCGGCTCCTGCTTTAGCATTGGCCAGTTGCCTAGCTCTGCTCCTGGTGCCATCAGCCATTCTTGCAGACTTTTGGTCACTGACACAGAACTGACACCTGATGCCTCCACACACCTTACAGTATCTGCACTCTGACACTCTAGTGTTGAGCTAGTCTGAAGACCCCAGCAGCCACAGCTGCTGCAGGCAGTCTTTAGTGTCTGGGAGTATGGGTCTCACACTCACACACACTATTATCTCGATCCCACCGCTATGCCACCAATATGTCACAAACCACCGGGGGGGTCACTCAGAAATCCCCCGCGCTGGCTACCAGTACGTCACAATCGGGGGGTAACAAGTGGGGGTCACCCCTCCTTTATACCTCCCGACCGACAGACAGAGCACGTGACGCGCTCTCTAGCGCCCCTCTTATAGTCAGGCCAATTATGGAATTGCCCGACAATAAGCAAGGAGGCCGCTATACTACTTATGCCGATTATTGAAGGGTCCCCGGTGAGAGTAGGGTATATATTCCCCCGACCTCCGCGGGCGGAATATATAAAACCTCCCCGAATCTCACTGGCCTCCCCACAATAATCCTTGGCACAACTCGCTGCCACCAACCGCTTCACGGTAACTATTAGCCGAACACACAGACGTGGGATTCAAGATCGAGATAACAGAACAGCCCAAGATTAATTATATAATTTAATCAGCCTAAAGCCACACTAGAAACTACAATATATACAATAGGGAATCTACAGAATATACATATGTCAGAGTACAGTTACAGATAAAGCATGGTTTACAAACAGGTATGCAATTCAATCAGTTACCTTGTGCGTCTGGCCACAGGGGGGCGCTGTAGACCAGGTTTCCAGGAACTCCCACAGATGTTTCCTACACGTGACCCCCAGCGAAAGAACCCTGGAAAATGGCCGAAGTAGGGTTATCAACCTGGGCAAATCCAGGTCCCCTCCTACCTTCGTGACCTCAGAGGGAGCACTGCTCCACCCCTGGCTGGAGTTATGGACAAAATCCACAACATAGAATATGGCCATAACTTTGCCTGGGAGCGTCGTAGGCGGACGCCGACGCTCTCATTGTGACAGCTATGAATTTAGCTACAGAACGAGAGGTTTCATGACTTGTCTACTAGTTCCCCATTGGCTGATATCACGCCTGGGGTATTTCCCAAGCTCCCGCTCCCATAAAAAGGGTGTGCCAGCATCGTCCGCATGCGGAGACACCATTTTTATGGTTGCCATATTTATCGGAAATATGGCTTGCGAGATATGAACCATTTTTTACTGGAGTCGTTCTGTCTGGATACTTCCAAGCTTGCTAATTAGATAGCAGCTCCTACCACAGGGTCACGGCAGGGAGTCATCCTGTGTCCATTGTTCCCACATCACCTAATTTCCATATCACAGGAGATGGCCATGGAGGTGTAACACCTTCACAGATGCTGGACATTGAGAACAAGAAGGGAGGGGGGCACTGCCAGGGAGTGATGAGCGATTATGACTGGAAGTCATAATTCATCTTCATATCCCGGGATTTGCCTCACACCTTCCTTACGTCTTTCCTTCCTTCCCTCCCTTCTTTCTTTCTTCCTTCCTTCCCTCTCTCCTTCCTTCCTGCCCTCCTTCCTTTCCACCCTCCTTCCTACCTTGTCTCCCTCTTTCCTTCCTTCCCGCCTTCCTTCCCTTCCTCACTTCTTCCTCACTTCTTCCTTCCCTTCCTCCCTCACAAAAAAAGTAGTTTTTGAAGAGGATTTTGGAGTAGATCTACTTCAAGACTCTGCTATACCCTTCCTTCCTACCTCCCTCTTTTCTTCCGTCCTTCCATACCTTACTTCCTCCTTCCTTTGCTCCCTACCTCTCTCTCTACTTTCCTTCTCTCCCTCCTGCCTTCCCTCCCTCCCGACCTTCATTTATTACTTATTTACTTCCCGCCCTTCCTTCTTCCCTCCCTCCATCTTTCCTTCCTTCGTTTCTTCCTTCCTTTCTTCCCTCCCTGCCTTCCTTCCTTCTTTCACTCCTTCCTTCCCTCCCTTTCTCCTTCCTACCCTACCGCCTTCCTTTCCTCTCTCCCTTCCTCCTTCTTTCCCTTCTTCATTCCTTCCTTCCCTCTTTCCTTCATTCCCTTCCTTCCTTCTTTCCCTCCCTTCTTCCATCACTATTTCCCTCCCTCCCCACCTTCCTTCCTTACTTTTTTGCTTCCTTCCTCCTTCCTTCCCTACTTCCTTTCTTCCCTCTCTCCCTCATTACTTCCTTCCCTCCCTCGTTCCTTCACTTCCTCAATCCTTCCCTCCTTTCTGTCTACGTTCCCTTTTTTCCCTCTCTGCTTGTACATACCTATCTTTTCTTTCCCAATGTTTCTTACTACCAATCTACATAACCGTCATTACTCCAAATCTTGTAGTGAAAAATCAAAGGTACCATTAATTATCCATTTACATTAATCTACTTTCTTATCTTTTATTTATCCTGTGTGGTATAATGTGAAGCTGTGGAGCCCCAGTGCAAAATCTCCAAATATTATTGATCTTTTGTATTACTGATGTGCTGATTTGTTATCCATCATCTTTACTTTTTATTAATCTTCTTCTCTTTCTACCATTTCTTGTATCTTTCTTTCTTTCCTTCTTTCTTTCTTTTTCTCTTTCTTTCTTTCTTTCTTTCTTTCTCTCTTTCTTTCTCTCTTTCTTTCTTTTTCTTTCACACTCTTTCTTTCTTTTTTCTTTACTCTTTGTATCCATTTATATTCTGACTTCTTCTTAACACAATAAGGCACCATCATCCCAAAGAAAACACAAATCTTATCATCAAATTTGGATAGGATGTGGCCATACATTTGTTCAACTTTTTCTCAAAGTCAATAGTTTGTGCTTCTGACCAAAATATTTAGACGTTCTGATAATTTATGACAATTGATATAAATGCAAACCAAATATTGAGCTGCATAATAAAGATATCAAGTCCCCCCAGTGAGTCCTAGAATAAGAAAGTTCCTTTTTGTTTGCAGTTTTATGCAAAGTTTTAATGAGTTTCTCCATATGATAAGATCTTAAGCAGATAATGATCAGGGATTAGCGCATTACTGTGTTATTTCTTCTGGGAGTATAATCTTCTGTCTGCCAGATTAGGCTCATCACACTATTATACTATTTACAGTCAGGAATAATATTCATTGTATATGGCCCATGGTCAGTGTCTCCATATAACCACAGAAAGCAGTGAATTAATCAACAACTGCAATCAAGAAACTCAAGGGAGGAGATGGATCTCACCGGAGGGAGAAGGCACCGGACGGGAGGCATGGATTTTTTTTAATATATATGCGTCTTTAAATACATACAGTAAATATATATATACAGTTGAAACCAGAAGTTTCCATCCACTCTCTATAAAGACACATCTGCAGGTTTTTCCCTTCTCTCTCTATACAGGCACATCTGCAGGTTTTCCCCTCTGCTCTCTATAAAGACACATCTGCAGGTTTTCCCCTCCACTCTCTATAAAGACACATCTGCAGGTTTTTCCCCTCCGCTCTCTATAAAGACACATCTGCAGGTTTTTCCCTCTGCTCTCTATAAAGACACATCTGCAGGTTTTTCCCTCCGCTTTCTATAAAGACACAGGTTTTCCCTCCTCTCTCTATACAGACACATGTGCAGGTTTTTCCCTCCGCTCTCTATAAAGACACATGTGCAGGTTTTTCCATCCGCTCTCTATAAAGACACATCTGCAGGTTTTTCCCTCCGCTCTCTATAAAGACACATCTGCAGGTTTTTCCCTCCACTCTCTATAAAGACTCATCAGCAGGTTTTTCCCCTCCGCGCTCTATAAAGACACATCTGCAGGTTTTTCCCTCCGGTCTCTATAAAGACACATCTACAGGTTTTTCCCTCCGCTCTCTATAAAGACACATCTGCAGGTTTTCCCCTCCTCTCTCTATAAAGACACATCTGCAGGTTTTTCCCTCCGGTCTCTATAAAGACACACCTTTAACTCTATATACTGTATAAATAAAAAAATGTCTGTAAATGATGGTCAGTTCATATTAAAAATTCAGTCAGGGCTGAATATGATGGCACCCTTACATTTGTTCCAGAAAAGAAATGATTTCTCCCAGAAAATTATTGTAATGACACACGTTTTGTTATACACATGTTTATTTCCTTTGTGTGTATTGGAGCAACACACAAAAAAATATGAGAAAAAAAGGCAAATTGGACATAATTTCACACAAAACTCTAACCATGGGTTGGAAAAAATTGTTGACACCTTTCCAAAATTGTGGGTAAACAACTCTGTTTGAAGCATGTGATGCTCGTTCACACTCACATATGGCAAGTAACAGGTGTGGGCAATATGAAAATCACACCTGAAACCAGATAACAAGGGGAGAAGTTGACTCAATCTTTGCATTGTGTCTGTCACTAAGGACGGAGAACAGAAAGAGGAGAAGAGAACTGTCTGGGGACCTGAGAACCAAAAGTGTTCAAAAATATTGACAATCTCATTGTTACTAGTTCATCTCCAGAGGTCTTGATGTTTTTTTGTCCACTGTGCACTACATAATTAAGGAGTTTGCAAGCCATGGCACTGTAGCTAATCTCCCTAGACGTGGATAGCAGAGAAAAATGGATGGAAGGTTGTAACACAGGATGGTCCGGATGGTGGATAAGCCCCAATCAAGTTCCAAAGAAATTCAAGTTGTCCTGCAGCTCAAGGGGCGTCAGTGTCAGAGCGAACTATCCCTCCACATCTGAATGAAATGTAACGCTATGGAGGATACCCAGGGGACCCCACTGCTGACTGCAGTTTACCAAAATGTATGTGAGTAACCAAAATCTTTCTGGGAAGGCATCTTGTGCACAGATATGAACAAGATAGAGGTTTTTGGTAAAGCACATCATTCTACTGTTTACCGAATATGGAATGAGGCCTACAAAGAAAAGAGCACAGGACCTACAGTCACATATGGTGGAGGCTAGAGATGTTTTGGGGTTGTTTTGCTGCTTCTGGCATTGAGGGCATTGGCTGAGTGCAAAACATTATGAAATCTGAAGATTACCAAAGGATTTTGGGTCGCAATGTAGTGCCCAGTGTCAGATTCTGGGTGTGTGTCCTAGGTCATGGGTCTTCCAGCAGGACAGTGACCCCAAACACTTTAAGAAGCCCACAGAAATGGATGGAAACAAAGCGCTGGAGAGTTCTGAAGTGGCAGCAATGAGTCCGGATCTATACCCCATTGACACCTGTGGAGAGATCTGAAAATTGCTGTTGGGAGAAGAGAAGAGAAGAGGAGAGAAGACGCCTTCAAATATGAGAGACCTGGAACAGTTTATAAAGAAGAGTCGAAGAAGGGGCGTAACGACCGCGGTTGCAGAGGTCGCCACTGCGACCGGGCCCGCATGGTTATAGGGGCCCGGCAGCCGCTCTGCAGAGCCGGCTCCTCTCGGTAAGAGAGGAGATGCGATGTGTAGTGGCCGACTACGCGACCACCAGTGGGCCGGCCTGTGAGTCAGGGGGCCCGGTGTCAGTAGAGGGGCCCCTGAGGTGGAGAGGCCCACCAGACGTTTCTGAGCTGCAGCAGAGCAGAAGTGCTCCTGCACAGAAGACGGAATCCATCCTGCCAGGAACTGCGATGATGTCACGCCCATGTGACTGTGTGGGAGGAGACACAGGATGCCGGGCAGAAAGCAAGATACTGAATCCTGAAGGAGATTTGGACACATGACTGGTAATACGAAAAGAGGGGACATGGGGGGGGGGTGCAGGGTGAGTGGCCTGGGGGGGGGGGGGGGATTTGGCTGCACGACACCTGGGGGGGCTGGCTGCATGACACATAGAGGCCATGGGGGGTCTGGCTGCATGACACATGGAGGTCCTGGGGGGGTTTGGCTGCATGACACATGGAGGCCCTGGGGGGTCTGGCTGCATGACACATGGAGGCCCTGGGGGGGTTTGGCTGCATGACACATGGAGGCCCTGGGGGGGCTGTCTGCATGACACATGGAAGCCCTGGGGGAAGCTGGCTGCATGACAAATGGAGGCCCTGTGGGGGCTGGATGCATGACACATGGAGGCCCTGGGGGGGCTGACTGCATGACACATGGAGGCCCTGGGGGGCTGGCTGCATGACACATGGAGGCCCTGGGGGGGCTGGCTGCATGACACATGGAGGCCATGGGGGGCCTGGCTGCATGACACATGGAGGCCTTGGGGGGGCTGGCTGCATGACACATGGAGGTCTTGGGGGGTTGGCTGCATGACACATGGAGGCCCTGGGGGGGCTGGCTGCATGACACATGGAGGTCCTGGGGGGGCCTGGCTGCATGACACATGGAGGTCCTGGGGGGGCCTGGCTGCATGACACATGGAGGCCCTGGGGGGGCTGGCTGCATGACACATGGAGGCCCTGGGGGGGCTGGCTGCATGACACATGGAGGTCCTGGGGGGGCCTGGCTGCATGACACATGGAGGTCCTGGGGGGGCTGGCTGCATGACACATGGAGGCCCTGGGGGGGATGGCTGCATGACACATGGAGGTCCTGGGGGGGCCTGGCTGCATGACACATGGAGGTCCTGGGGGGCCTGGCTGCATGACACATGGAGGCCTTGGGGGGGGGTCTGGCTGCATGACACATGGAGGCCCTGGGGGGGGGGCTTGGCTGCATGACACATGGAGGCCCTGGGGGGGCTGGCTGCATGACACATGGAGGCCCTGGGGGGGCTGGCTGCATGACACATGGAGGCACTGGGGGGGCTGGCTTCATGACACATGGAGGCCCTGGGGGGGCCTGGCTGCATGACACATGAAGGCCCTGGGGGGCCTGGCTGCATGACACATGGAGGCCCGGGGGGGAACCTCACTGCCTAACACAGAGGCCCTGGGGGGGCTTTCTGCATGACACATGGAGGCCCTGGGGCGGCTGTCTGCATGAGACTTGAAAGCCCTGGGGGGCTGGCTACATGATACATGGAGGTCTATGGGACTGCATAATAAACATGAAGGACACCTTACACATGGACTATAGGGATGCATTATACATGGAGGAGTATGGGGCTGCATAGTACAATATGATGATTTATGGGGCTGCATTATAATACATATAGGACTATGGGGGCTACATTATAATATATGGAGGACTATGGCGGCTACTTTACACATGGACTATGGGAGTGCGTTATAAACCATGGAGGACTGTGGTGCAGTATAATATATTGAGTACTATTGGGTGAATTATAATACATGGAGAACTATGTAGCTGCATTCTAATATATGAAGGGATATGTGGGGCCCTTTATACTATATGGAAGGCTATGTGGGGGCCATTATAGTATTTGGAGAACTATATACAAGGGGGGACAAAGATACAAGCAGGGGATGGGAATGTTTTGTGCTGAGGGGAAAAGGCTCTTTCCCTCAGCACCCAGCTTTCCCATGCTCTGCTAAACATCTTCTCTCAGCACCCAGCTTTCTATGCTCTGCTATACATCTTCTCTCAGCACCCAGCTTTCTATGCTCTGCTATACATCTTCTCTCAGCACCCAGCTTTCTATGCTCTGCTATACATCATTCCCTCAGCACCCAGCTTTCCCATGCTCTGCTATACATCTTCTCTCAGCACCCAGCTTTCCCATGCTCTGCTGTACATCTCTCAGCACCCAGCTTTCCCATGCTCTGCTATACATCTTCTCTCAGCACCCAGCTTTCCCATGCTCTGCTGTACATCTTCTCTCAGCACCCAGCTTTCCCATGCTCTGCTGTACATCTTCTCTCAGCACCCAGCTTTCCCATGCTCTGCTGTGCATCTTCTCTCAGCACCCAGCTTTCCCATGCTCTGCTATACATCTCTCAGCACCCAGCTTTCCCATGCTCTGCTGTACATCTTCTCTCAGCACCCAGCTTTCCCATGCTCTGCTGTGCATCTTCTCTCAGCACCCAGCTTTCCCATGCTCTGCTATACATCTCTCAGCACCCAGCTTTCCCATGCTGTGCTGTACATCTTCTCTCAGCACCCAGCTTTCCCATGCTCTGCTGTACATCTTCTCTCAGCACCCAGCTTTCCCATGCTCTGCTGTGCATCTTCTCTCAGCACCCAGCTTTCCCATGCTCTGCTATACATCTCTAAGCACCCAGCTTTCCCATGCTCTGCTCTACATCTTCTCTCAGCACCCAGCTTTCCCATGCTCTGATATGGGAAAGCTGGGTGCTGAGGGAAAGATGTATGGCAGAGCATGGGGAAGCTGGGTGCTGAGGACAAGATGGATATCAGATCATGGAAAAGCATTGTGCTGATAGAGGGATTTCAGATCATCGGAAACCTGGGTGCTGTGGGTAAAAGCCAAGTGTCAGCATCATTATCCCGTACCCCGAGTGTCAGTGTCATTTTCCCGTACCCCGAGTGTCAGTGTCATTTTCCCGTACCCCGAGTGTCTGTGTCATTATCCCGTACCCTAAGTGTCGGTGTACGTGGAGGGGGGCCCTGGTTCAAATTTTGCACCAGGGCCCATCAAACTCTAGTTACGCCACTGAGTCCAAGATTCCAGGTGAGAGGAGTAAGAAGCTTGTGGACGGGTATAGGGAGCGACTGATTGCAGGTATTTATTCCAAAGGGTAAAGGGCGTGCAGCCAAATATAGTCGTTCTTTCCTCCTCATTTGGAGCATTCGGGTTTTCGGATCTGTTTGCCTCCTCATCGTCGATACATTCATCCATGATAATTTCAATATACATCATAACACAAGAAACGTACAAAGAAGTCCTGGTATCAATCCAATCCATTTGTTTCCCAAATACCTCTTAGGCCTGAAACACACATCCGTGAAAACCACGTCCGTGTAAAACGGGCCGTTTTTCGGGTCCGTTTTCCGTTTTTTAGGTCCGTTTTTATGGTATGTGTGGCCTGCGTGTGTATCCCGTATGCTAGCCGTATGTGCGTGTGGAATGTCCGTGTGTGCGTGAGTGAAATAACTGACGTGTGTGTGTTGTCCGTGTGAAATGTACGTGTGTGATGCAAAATGTGGTTACTACATGTCGGAAGACAGAGTAGCGGGATGAGAATGAACTCGGGTGAACTTCACCCGACTTCATTGTCATGCCGCGGCTCTGTCTTTGTGCCGTGTACTGATTAGCGGTCACCTGTGAAGGATTCACAGGTGACCGCTAATCCCCCGAGTGACTGAAGTGTCCCCCCCTCTCTCATACTCACCGATCCCCGATCACCGGCGCTGCACGGCATTCACACTGCTCCGGCGGGTTTTTCTAATTTGAAAAAGCTGGCCGTTCATTAAACAATCTCGTATTCCCTGCTTTCCCCGCCCACCGGCGCCTGTGATTGGTTGCAGTCACACACGCCCACCACACTGAGTGACAGGTGTCTCACTGCACCCAATCACAGCAGCCGGTGGGCGTGTCTATACTGTGCAGTAAAATAAATAAATAAATAATTTAAAAAAACGGCGTGCGGTCCCCCCCCCATTTTAATACCAGACAGATAAAGCCATACGGCTGAAGGCTGGTATTCTCAGGATGGGGAGCTCCACGTTATAGGGAGCCCCCCAGCCTAACAATATCAGTCAGCAGCCGCCCAGAATTGCCGCATACATTAGATGCGACAGTTCTGGGACTGTACCCGGCTCTTCCCGATTTGCCCTGGTGCGTTGGCAAATCGGGGTAATAAAGAGTTATTGGAAGCCCATAGCTGCCAATAAGTCCTAGATTAATCATGTCAGGCGTCTCCACGAGATACCTTCCATGATTAATCTGTAAATTACAGTAAATAAACACACACAGCTGAAAAAAATCATTTATTAGAAATAAAAAACACAAACAAATTCCCTCATTACCAATTTATTAACCCCGACAAAGCCCTCCATGTCCGGCGTAATCCACTGACCTCCAGCGTCGCTCCCAGCTCTGCTGCATGCAGGTGACAGGAGCAGCAGAAGACACCGCCGCTCCGGTCACCTCCACGCAGCTAATGAGATGAGTAGCGCGATCAGCTGCTGTCACTGAGGTTACCCGCGGCCACCGCTGGATCCAGCGGTGGCTGCGAGTTACCTGACTGACAGCAGCTGATCGCGCTACTCATCTCATTAGCTGCGTGGAGCTGACAGGAGCGGCGGTGTCTTCTGCTGCTCCTGTCACCTGCATGCAGCAGAGCTGGAAGCGACGCTGGAGGTCCGTGGATTACGCCGGACATGGAGGGCTTTGTCGGGGTTAATAAATTGGTAATGAGGGAATTTGTTTGTGTTTTTTATTTCTAATAAATTATTTTTTCAGCTGTGTGTGTTTTTTAACTGTAATTTACAGATTAATCATGGAAGGAATCTCGGGGAGACGCCTGACATGATTAATCTAGGACTTATTGGCAGCTATGGACTGCCAATAACTCCTTATTACCCCGATTTGCCAACGCACCAGGGCAAATCGGGAAGAGCCGGGTACAGCCCCAGAACTGTCGCATATAATGTATGCGGCAATTCTGGGCGGCTGCTGACTGATATTGTTAGGGTGGGGGGCTCCCCATAACGTGGAGCTCCCCATCCTGAGAATACCAGCCTTCAGCCGTATGGCTTTATCTGGCTGGTATTAAAATGGGGGGGGGACCGCACGCCGTTTTTTTAAATTATTTATTTATTTATTTTACTGCACAGTATAGACACGCCCACCGGCTGCTGTGATTGGGTGCAGTGATACAGCTGTCACTCAGCGTGGTGGGCGTGTCTGACTGCAACCAATCACAGGCACCGGTGGGCGGGTAAAGCAGGGATTACGAGATTGATTAATGGGCGGCCGGCTTTTTCAAAATAGTAAAAGCCGCCGAAGTTTTTATAACAGCCGTGCAGCGCCGCGCCGGAGATCGGGGAACGGTAAGTATGAGAGAGGGGGGGGAACTGACCGACAGACAGCTAGAGGGACAGACAGACAGAGAGACCGACCGACAGACATAGAGACCGACCGACCGACGGACTGAGGGAGAGAACGAAACAGAAAAAGAAAAAAGACCGACATCACAGGAAAAAAAGCACAAAACGTACAGGGAGCAAACAGAGATGCGTCCGTGTCACTCGGACGTGCGCACAGACCCATTGACTTTCATTGGGTCCGTGCTGCGTGTTGCGTGCAGAAAACGGACATGCTGCCGTGCAAAACGCACACAGGTACGGATCACGGACACGGACAAACGGACATGCATCAAAAACGCACGTGGAGCTTTTATCATACAATAACATTGGTGCACGTTTGGCCGTGTCTCCAGTAGACACAGAAACGGACCAAACACGCACGGGTTTCACGGATGTGTGTTTCAGGCCTTAAACAGACCCGGGCAAACTATGGCCCGAGGAACACATCCTTTAGCTGTTCCTATAGCCTGGGGAAGCAACAGGTCGCATGTCATGGCCGCCCTCGCCATCTCCTTCTGATGTCTCGATCTTTTATGAGTTGTTGTCATTCTGTATTTGAGGGCTGTGGGGGATCATACTGCATGGACGACTGTAGGGATCATCATCAACAGTGCATAGGGATAGGGGCTATCATACTGTTTGGGGGCTGTGGTGGACACCATAATGTGTTGGGAGCTATGGGGTATCAAACTGTGAGGGTCATCATTCTGTATATAGGGAGCAGTAGGGAATCATATCGCATGGCTGTCATTATTCTGTGTGTGTGATCAAACTTCGTGGGGGGACTGAGGAGGCCAACATACTGTGTTGGGGGGCAATCAAGGATCATGATATGTTGGAGGGGTCATACTTTGTGGGGACTATCATACTGTATCTGGTATCACCCTTTTAGAGCTTGTGGGATTTCTTAGTGTGTTGGGGACTGCAGGGGCATCACACTGTATATGATACTACTACCTATATACAGGAATATAACCACTATAATACTGCCCTAATATACAAGAATATAACTACTATAATACTGCCTTCTATGTACAAGAATATAACCACTATAATACTGCCCCTATGTACAAGAATATAACTACTATAATACTGCTCCTATATACAAGAATATAACTACTATAATACTGCCCCTATGTACAAGAATATAACTACTATAATACTGCCCCTATATACAAGAATATAACTACTATAATACTGCCCCTATGTACAAGAATATAACTACTATAATACTGCTCCTATGTACAAGAATATAACTACTATAATACTGCTCCTATGTACAAGAATATAACTACTATAATACTGCTCCTATGTACAAGAATATAACTACTATAATACTGCCCCTATGTATAGGAATATAACTACTATAATACTGCTCCCTATGTACAAGAATATAACTACTATAATACTGCTCCTATGTACAAGAATATAACTACTATAATACTGCTCCTATGTACAAGAATATAACTACTATAATACTGCCCCTATGTATAGGAATATAACTACTATAATACTGCCCCTATGTACAAGAATATAACTACTATAATACTGCTCCTATGTACAAGAATATAACTACTATAATACTGCTCCTATGTACAAGAATATAACTACTATAATACTGCCCCCTATGTACAAGAATATAACTACTATAATACTGCTCCTATGTACAAGAATATAACTACTATAATACTGCTCCTATGTACAAGAATATAACTACTATAATACTGCTCCTATGTACAAGAATATAACTACTATAATACTGCTCCTATGTACAAGAATATAACTACTATAATACTGCCCCCTATGTACAAGAATATAACTACTATAATACTGCCCCCTATGTACAAGAATATAACTACTATAATACTGCTCCTATGTACAAGAATATAACTACTATAATACTGCTCCTATGTACAAGAATATAACTACTATAATACTGCCCCTATGTACATGAATATAACTACTATAATACTGTCCCTATGTACAAGAATATAACTGCTATAATACTGCCCCTATGTACAAGAATATAACTACTATAATACTGCCCCTATGTACAAGAATATAACTACTATAATACTGCCCCTATGTACAAGAATATAACTACTATAATACTGCCCCTATGTACAAGAATATAACTACTATAATACTGCCCCTATGTACAAGAATATAACTACTATAATACTGCCCCTATGTACAAGAATATAACTACTATAATACTGCCCTCTATGTACAAGACTATAGCTACTATAATACTGCCCCTATGTACAAGAATATAACTACTATAATACTGCCCCTATGTACAAGAATATAACTACTATAATACTGCCCTCTATGTACAAGACTATAGCTACTATAATACTGCCCCTATGTACAAGAATATAACTACTATAATACTGCCCCTATGTACAAGAATATAACTACTATAATACCGCCCCTATGTACAAGAATATAACTACTATAATACTGCCCCTATGTACAAGAATATAACTACTGTAATACTGCCCCCTATGTACAAGAATATAACTACTATAATACTGCTCCTATGTACAAGAATATAACTACTATAATACTGCCCCTATGTACAAGAATATAACTACTATAATACTGCCCCTATGTACAAGAATATAACTACTGTAATACTGCCCCCTATGTACAAGAATATAACTACTATAATACTGCTCCTATGTACAAGAATATAACTACTATAATACTGCCCCTATGTACAAGAATATAACTACTATAATACTGCCCCTATATACAAGAATATAACTACTATAATACTGCTGCTATGTACAAGAATATAACTACTATAATACTGCTCCTATGTACAAGAATATAACTGCTATGAATGATAGGTAGAGAATAGGCTTTGGTTCCTGGGTATATGGGAGGGTTATGACCCCGGGGTGCAGACATGATATAATGTGTGTTCTTTATGGAGTGATTGCTTGCTTTTCCTTTCAGAGCCCTGTATGGGGTGAGTATATTGCGGAGGTGAGAGGATATTAGCTTTCAGTACCGCTCGTCCCCTTAGCATGTTTAAGGCTAATCCTTTTCCTATCTGAGCCCTTACATCTGTGCAGATGTCTTTCACACCCCAATGACAACCTTAATACAGGACAAATGAAAGCCGTTCAAACTTAGTATTGCAGACAATGGCCGCCTTTCCCCCTCTTTTGTGTCCGCTCCACACATCCTTCACAGAACTGGGCCTCTTGCAGGAGATAAACAGGATTATATAATATGACTCTGGTTCTTTGCAAGCAGGAAATAAAAGGCGCAGAGTAGATGGCGAGTTCAGGTTACAGGGCGCTCCGAGAGCTCCGCCGGGATCCCGCACTCCCCGGAGTCCTTTATGTCTCCAAAAACCCCAAACAAAACCCTCCTTGCAGCTTGACAGGTCGTCTCATAAGGAGAAATGGATTTATTTACTCTGTTCACCTCCAGCATTTCAGGGGTCTGTGCAGTGGTCTAACTAGAGTTCGATGGGCCTCGATACAAAATTTGGACCTGGCCCCTCCATCCCCGCATGTTGGTCAGAAGTATATATAGTGCTCTAAACCCTATAAAGGCATGCAAGTGGCCCTACCTCCATTATGTAGTAATGTCCCCCATTCTGGTATATATCTCATCCTGGGCCCATTCTGGTATATATGTCCCCCATCCTGGTATATATATATCCCCATCCTAGTAAATATGTTCCCCATACTGGTATTTCCCCCATCCTAGTAAATATGTCCCCCTATCCTGGTATATTCTGTTCCCCTCCTGGTATATACTGTACTTCTTCTGGTATATATGTTCCTCTACTGGACACCTCCTGGTATATTCTGTCTCTCTCCTGGTATATACTGTCCCTCTCCTGGTATATATGTTTCTCTCCTTGACAACTCCTGGTATATTCTTTTTCTGGGTGCCTCCTGGTATATACTGTCCCCCTCCTGGTATATATGTTCATCTCCTGGGAGCCTCCTGTCATATACTGTCCCCCTCCTTGTATATATGTTACTCTCCTGGGCGCATCCTGGTATATACTGTCCCCCTACTGGTATATTCTGTCTCTCTCCTGGTATATATTGTCCCTCTCCTGGTATATATGTTTCTCTCCTGGACACCTCCTGGTATATTCAGTATATTCTTTTCCTGGGTGCCTCCTGGTATATACTGTCCCCTCCTTGTATATATGCTCCTCTCCTGGGCGCATCTGGTATATACTGTCCCCCTCATGGTATATATGTCCCTCTCCTGGGCGCCTCCTGGTATATACTGTCCCCCTCCTTGTATATATGTCTCTCTTATGGGCACCTTCTGATATATTCTGTCTCCCTCATGGTATATACTGTACTCACCTTCATCCCGGCTCCCACATCGCGTGGCGTCCTTCTCTATAGCTGGCCCGTAGTTGCCGGCAGCTTTTATCAGCATCTGTCATATGGCAACACATGACATCATTACCCTGCGCCACCCTCTGACACTGGGGTGCAGATGAAAGCTGCCAGCTTCTGTTTGGCTGGCAGCGTGTATCACAGTACAGGGACCTGACGGGTCTCTGCACCGCAGTGCATTTCAGCTGGATGTGCAGGCTCGGACGCTCATCCAGCTGTAGCAGCGTCTTGGGCCGGCGGGCCCCTTGCGCCCCCGGGCCCGGTCACGATCCTTGCTACTGCAATCGTTCCGCCCTTGGGTCTGTTCACTATTGGGCTCAGGATTTGACTAATAGGACTTGGCTCTCGCCTCTTCTGTAGAGCCCAGCAGAAGACAACTCCATGTTTTTCACTTTTGGCACTATTTCCCCAACAATCTTAAGGCTACTTTATACACTGCGATATCGGTCCCGATATCGCTACCGTGGGTACCCGCCCCCATCTGTTGCGCGACACGGGCAAATCGCTGCTCGTGCCACACAACATCGCCCAAAGCCGTCACACATACTTACCTGTCCGGCGACGTCGCAGTGACCGGCGAACCACCTCCTTTCTAAGGGGGCGGTCCGTGCGGCGTCACAGCGACGTCACTGAAGCGTCACTGAACCGCCGCCCAATAGCAGCGGAGGGGCGGAGATGAGCGGGACGTAACATCCCGCCCACCTCCTTCCTTCCTCATAGCAGCTGGGAGGCAGGTAAGGGGAGCTTCCTCGTTCCTGCGGCGTCACACGCAGCGATGTGTGCTGCCGCAGGAACGAGGAACAACTTCGTTACTGCTGCAGTAACGATTTTTAAGAATGGACCCCCATGTCGCCGATTAGCGATTTTGCACGTTTTTGCAACGATGCAAAATCGCTTATCGGTGTCACATGCAACGGCATCGCTAATGCGGCCGGATGTGCGTCACAATTCCGTGACCCCAACGACGCCGCATTAGCGATGTCGCAGCGTGTAAAGCCCCCTTTAGTCGATTTCACTATGCTCAATCAAAACCTCTCCATTTGCTATTTAAAGTGACAAGCACTGCATAAATAGAGGGCGGAGCTTTAACATGATTACTCCTGGTCGGCTAGAGGTGCCTTGTCGTGATTCTGTTCTTAGTAATTTTTGATCCATTTTATATTAAATTCAGACAAAGTTAATAACATTTGATAATGTCAAGGGCACAAGTAGAGGAAAGTTACCACCAGTGACATTAAATCAAACATACCCCTGAAGGTGGTATTGATGGTAGGAATCTATTGTTGGACTGTAAGTCGTTGTGGTGCACAGACAAGAATGGGCCCCTATGCAAGAACCGTATATGAGCCTTTTCAAGTCCAAGAACTCATCAAAATGCACAAATCCGCCTGGTTTGGAGATGGTAGTGACTTCTTGGCCCCTGTGCAGCTGCACAGGTTGCAGCAATGATATGTCCACCCCTGGGTGACCCATCCTCCAATCTGTTCAGATCACATGTACGGGGCTGAGAGTAGGAATTTCAGGGCCCCATACTGACAAAATTTTCAGGCTCCCTTGGGCTGTTCTTGGTATATATGTCCCCATCCTGGGCCCCTCCTGGTATATATGTCCTCATCCTGTTTTTTTTGTCCCCATCCTAGTATATATATATATATATATATATATATATATATATATATATATATATATCCCTTCCAGGTCCTGTCCTAGTATATATATCCTCCTCCTGGGCACATTCAGGTACATATATACCTTTTGTTTCCCCGCAGACTCATTTTTGATGTGGTCTGCGTCATAAATCTGCCAAGAGAAGCTCAGAAAAAAACAATCTCCTCATCAGACCTTCATAGAAGGCTCACTGATAGATACTAAGTTAGCTCATTCTGTAGTCAGTAATAAAGTTGTAAAATATAGAAGGCAAACAGTGCAATATTTTTTAATGATAATGCAAAAATATGTATTTTTCCCTGTTTACATGCATTGAAAATAATTGAAAAAACAATGTCCCCAAAGGAGTAACACAGGCCACCATACACATTAGATGACCTGATTACATGATTGAAAGTAAGAAAAAAAAACAATGTCCCTAAAGGAGTAACACAGACCATCATACACATTAGATGACCTGATTACATGATTGAAAGTAAGAAAAAAACCCAATGTCCCCAAAGGAGTAACACAGGCCACCATACACATTAGATGACCTGATTACATGATTGAAAGTAAGAAAAAAAAAACAATGTCCCCAAAGGAGTAACACAGGCCACCATACACATTAGATGACCTGATTACATGCATTGAATGTAAGAAAAAAAAACAATGTCCCCAAAGGAGTAACACAGGCCACCATACACATTAGATGACCTGATTACATGCATTGAATGTAAGAAAAAAAAACAATGTCCCCAAAGGAGTAACACAGGCCACCATACACATTAGATGACCTGATTACATGCATTGAATGTAAGAAAAAAAAACAATGTCCCCAAAGGAGTAACACAGGCCACCATACACATTAGATGACCTGATTACATGCATTGAATGTAAGAAAAAAAAACAATGTCCCCAAAGGAGTAACACAGGCCACCATACACATTAGATGACCTGATTACATGATTGAAAGTAAGAAAAAAAACCAATGTCCCTAAAGGAGTAACACAGACCACCATACACATTAGATGACCTGATTACATGATTGAAAGTAAGAAAAAAAAAACAATGTCCCCAAAGGAGTAACACAGGCCACCATACACATTAGATGACCTGATTACATGCATTGAATGTAAGAAAAAAAAACAATGTCCCCAAAGGAGTAACACAGGCCACCATACACATTAGATGACCTGATTACATGCATTGAAAGTAAGGAAAAAAAAACAATGTCCCCAAAGGAGTAACACAGGCCACCATACACATTAGATGACCTGATTACATGATTGAAAGTAAGAAAAAAAACAATGTCCCCAAAGGAGTAACACAGGCCACCATACACATTAGATGACCTGATTACATGATTGAAAGTAAGAAAAAAAACCAATGTCCCTAAAGGAGTAACACAGACCACCATTCACATTAGATGACCTGATTACATGCATTGAATGTAAGAAAAAAACCCAATGTCCCCAAAGGAGTAACACAGGCCACCATACACATTAGATGACCTGATTACCTGCATTGAATGTAAGAAAAAAACCCAATGTCCCCAAAGGAGTAACACAGGCCAGCATACACATTAGATGACCTGATTACATGCATTGAAAGTAAGGAAAAAAAACAATGTCCCCAAAGGAGTAACACAGGCCACCATACACATTAGATGAAAGTCCGATGTTTCTGTCAATTTCATTGGGACCTGACATTGTTGGAATTGAAATGCCCGATCCTTTTGTTTTCCAGACAGAAAAGCCTCCGCCATGGGCATCTGGCAGCAGCTTTCTCCTCTCTCCCCATAGAAAACACATAAAATGCCGCCAGACTGTGCACAACGGGAAATGGAATTTCACTCCCGGTTCTCGGCCTTTTTATGTTCTTCGGTTTCTCCTTTCCTGCTCTGATTTATATGTCAGCTAAGCTGATTTTATTTTAGTACTAAAGACTTTTTTTTTCTTTTTTTCCGACCAGAGACAAGTCGGGATTTATGTACCTGGTTATTTCTGTGGTTGGCAGCAGTTGGTGGCCCTTGTGTGAAAGAATTTGTAAAAGGAAGTTGTGTTTACACTCTAGAAATGGTCGACGTCGGTAATGTTAGCGGGACGGATGATTCAGAAGCTTTGGTGAGCTCAGGACATAGCACGGTGCATGTTGTTTTAGTGGTGATCGTGTTTATTGGGCAGGGAGGGGCAAACCTACATGTGGAGTCAGGGTTACTTATTTTTTTGGGGATATGTTTATCCAGAAGAGGGATCAGGTAGCCAGTAAAACCCTACAAATATCCCGAATACAAGGTAAGCTTTATGCACCAGGCCTTAAAGGGACATATAATAAGAAATGAATTATATGTACAAGGTTCTCCTTGATTTAAACAACCTTGCGTGCTGCCTAAAATCTGCAGGCACAAATAGCCCCCATTTTTCAGACACCTTCCAAATATATTATGATGTTCCTTAAAGGGGTATTCTCAAATTTGGAAGTTATTCCTTATCCATGGGAAAAGGGAATAACTTCTCGATTGCAGGAGTTCGACCACTAGGATCTAATAAGATCCGCTACATTTGTGACGCCTCTGGACTATCAGGTCGTCACAGGGTACTGCACAATCTGCCCTCCCGTGCAGTATCCACCTCCTTTGGTTTTGGGTCCCTAACTATATGGTGTTGGCAACATCAGGTAATCAAACCCTAGATACACCCTGCACCACACCCACCAAACACACAAGTGGACGACTGGAATGGAATAGAGTCGCCCACCTGGGAAGTTGGGTAGGGGAGGTCAGGAGTGTTAAGAGTAGAGTGGAGTCTGAGGAGTGAAAGTGAGAGGAGGTCGGGAGCGGGGCTCCTGGAAAACGATCTAGGTGGCAGACAGTGATCTGGGCTTAGAGGAGTCGGACCCCCGGTCGCAGGGGATCATGGCAAGAGGCACGGACCTGTCGAAGAGGACAGCCGGCAGCCTTGTACAATTACCGGTCCGGGACCAAGGCACGACGGGGTACGTGGACCCTTGGTCGGGGAGTAGCTTCAGGCAACCCGATAATTTACCTGAGGAGAACGGAGCCTTCAAGATCCGTTCCCGCTCGCTTCAAAATTGGGACATTAGCGCAACAAGGGGGATAGGACTTTCCAATCCAAAACGGTCCAGAAAATCCCAACCGTGACCCCTGAGAGCAAGCTCCCACACTTAGCCATAGTGGTGAGCAGGACCCGGCAAGTTTCACACTACCAGGACCATCAGAAAAGTAAACGTAGTGCCAGGAGGCAGATCACGGACCACCAGGCAGCATCATTGGGGACGGGACCCGAACTAAGCTCCCCTCAGCAGCAGCGGTGTCCAGAGACTTGTTTAACCAGTGTCGGTGTCTGCTTAATGGACTGAGTGAGTACAACAGTGACCCCCCTTGCACCCAACGGCACCCACCCTCATCACCGAGTCTTGGGGTATTCCCCCTACCCGTGGAGGGTTCTAACACCTGGCTGCCACAGTCCATCACCCCCAGGTACTCCTATCTGCAGCGGTGGTACTCCTAATTACCACATACCACGGGTGGCGTCACGAACTCTATAATACTCCTTGTAAATACCCCCTTCATTTGAGTGGCTGCACGACCGCCAGGTCCGGAGACCCTCGAGCCACTGCGAATCCGGATCCGTGCAGCTTGGCTGCTGACACGGGGGCGTCACACATTCTCTTGGAGATCTTCATAGCCCTGATTCTCCATATTCTCTCAGTTGGCCTCCTACCCCATGGAAAAGAATAACTTCCAAACTTGAGGCTACCCCCATTAAAGGGGTTGTTAAAATATGGAAAGCATTAATGTCTTAAGACCTGCCAAAAAGTTCTTAAGGTGTGGGATTTCACTTTTGAAACAAAGATTTGTTCAAGGAATGTGGATGCTGGGAGTGTCTTTACTTACTATGCAGTTATGTATTCTACTATTTTATGTATTCTTTCCATATTTTAACAACCTCATTAAAGAGTTTGTTAAAATATGGAAAGAATTAAAGGGAACCTGTTACCACTTTTTTGGCCTATAAGCTGCAGCCACCACCACCGGGCTCTTATATACAGCATTCTTACATGCTGTATATAAGAGCCCAGGCTGGGGGTATAACATAAAAACACTTTATAGTACTTACCTAACAGTCGCGCTGTGGGCCTTATGGGCGTCTCCGTTGTCTGGTGCCGGCGCCTCCTCTTTCGGCCATCTTCATCCTCTTTCTGAAGCCTGGGTGCATGATGCGGCTACGTCATACACACTCGCCGGTCCTGCACAGGGGCACTACAATACTTGGATCTGCCCTGCTCAGGGCAGATCAAAGTGCGCCTGCTCAGGACCTAAATGCCGGCGAGTGTGTATGACGTTGGACCCGTCATGCACCGCGGCTAGAGAAGTAGGAGAACAAAGATGGCCAAAAGAGGCGGCACCGGTAACGGATAATGGAGACGCATAAGGCCCACAACGCGACCGTTAGGTAAGAATTATAAAGTGTTTTTTATGTTATACCCCCGGCCTGGGCTCTTATATACAGCATGTTAGAATGCTGTATTTAAGAGCCCCGTGGAGGTGGCCGCAGCTTATAGGCTGAAAAAATGTTGACAGGTTCCCTTAAATGTCTTAAGGCCTGCCAAAAAGTTGTTAGGATGTGGGATTTCACTTTTGGAACAAAGATTTGTTCAGGGATTGTAGATGCTGGTAGTGTCTTTACTTACTATGCAGTTATGCATTCTACTATTTTATGTACTTTTTCCATATTTTAACAACCCTATTAAAGGGTTCGTTAAAATATGGAAAGAGGTAATGTCTTAAGGCCTGTCAAAAAGTTCTTAGGGTGTGGGATTTCACTTTTGGAACAAAGATTTGTTCAAGGAATGTGGATGCTGGGAGTGTCTTTACTCATTATGCAGTTATGTATTCTACCATTTGCTATCATGTAAAAAACACCTACATTTATACATAGAACGCCTATATTTCTGAGGACTAAAAAAGATCTGATTCTCGTTAAAATCCTTTGGAAGTTTTTGGAAATCACATGCCTGTGTATTTTTTTAATTCTCAACGGGGCCATAGAATGAATCCCAGAAACTTTTAATTGGAGTACAAACTACTTCAACAGGGTTGTGCCAGTAACTGTGCATTTTTAGAGCCTAAAGTCATCATAGAGGGGGGTCCTTTACTCAGGACCCCACTCTTCTCTCTTAGTTCTTGTGGCTAAGATATATTGATGATCAATTGGTATTCTGGAAAGGAGACAGGAGATGGACTTTGTCAATTTTCTTAAAAACTAAACATCAATGAAACAGCGTTGTCTTTTTCCTACGAAATAAATACAGATAGTCTACATTTTCTGGATATTTTGATTCAAATAACTTCCAAAATTGACACTACCCCTTTAAAGGGGTTGTGCCAATAACTATACCTTTTTAGGGTACAATGTCATCATAGAGGGGGTTCCCTACTCAGGGTCCCCTCTCTGCTCTCTTAACTCCCAGAAAGATATTATTACTTATGTGATTCAACATCATCCGGTTGTAACAACCCTCTCTTTTACTCAACTCCCTCTAAATGAAAATTAAGTATCGGCCTATTGTGTGATCCCTAGTGACCAGAGTGAAATCTGCAATATTTTTTTACGTGGATGTAATAATATTTTAGAAAAATATGTTTATAAAAACCTTATGATTAAAATATGTTCTTTTCTAATAATATTTTCTGTTAGTTTGTTTAGCCTTTTGAGGGTTATTAACTAGGGATGATCGAATACCTCAAATATTCGGCTTTGCAAATATTTTCCAAATAGGTCACCGCTATGTGAATATTCGATGCGCAATGTAAGTCTATGGGAAGCTCGAATACTTCCGAATAGTTGTTATTCGGGTTTCTCATAGACTTACATTGCGAATCGAATATTCACGGATAGTCGAATAGCGGCGATCTATTCGGAAAATATTCGCAAAGCCGAATATTTGAGGTATTCGATCATCCCTATTATTAACCTTTTTCCATAAATGAGATTGCGTGCCTATGTATGGTGACAAATGATAGAGCGGCGGCAAGTCGCAGGGTTTGGGATAGTCGCCCTCCATGGAGAGATTAGAACAGGTCCGAAAGCTTTAGAAGATTATCTCGTAGTTTTCAAACCGCAAGTTTTTTTTTGTGTGTATTCTCTCTCAATCCACCCGTGAAAGTGAACAGGTGTAGAGGAGATTCTCTGTCTGTACAGAGTGTTCTGCTGGGATCGGATGACCGCTGTAACAATGGGGATTAGTCTCTCTTGGTGGCATAAGAACAACTATTTCATGAAGGAAGGCAGGAGAAGAATAGCTGGCAACTACTCTCCGATCAACCTCGGCATGGTGGCATGTGCTCTCGGGAAAAGATGATCTTTCATCAGAATTTACATAGTAAAGAGGAAACATCTCAATATTAATATTACTGTTATGGAGCAGAATTTGTATATTCTCCCTGTATATACCATTACAGTTATGGTCTATTCTCTATAATCTGGATTTTTATTCTCCAAAAATATTAGCAAGAATATTTGGAGAACAGTTAATCATTGACGGGTTATTTGTTATCTTGGAGGCGACATCAACTGGCCAAGGTCTAATATAAGAAAAGGGAGTGATTAAAGGGGTTGTCCACTACTTTTACTTTATCCTTAGGATAGGTTATCAATGTCTGATTGGCCAGGGTTCGACAACCGTCTCTCTCGACGATCAGCTGTCGTCAGTGCTGGCGGCAGGAAATGCTCAATTCCGAAGCTGCCCAGTCAACTGATAGCGGTCACATCCGGGTACTGCACATCTACCTCTCATTGATTTGAATACCCAGCCGCGGCTGCTATCAGAAGATGGGGCATCTCCGGAATCGAGCATTTCCAGCCACCAGCTGACGCTGGCGAAACAGCAAAGAATCTCCCACTATCATTTTTGTACGGGAGTAGAACCGAGTAAACAGGGCTAGTTTAGCGCTAGGATGTTGGTGGACTCTTTGTATTTATTACGGAGCGTGGTCGAATAGAGACAACCACAAGAGTGACGGTAGGCATGTGGGATGGGCACCATTTCTGGTAATTCCAACCATTCCAATATACTCCACGCTATTGAGTAACCACATGTAGCCTGAAAACCACCATATTGTTCAGTAAGGCACACAGACCAAGTTCTTTCCAGTGGAACCTTGCAGAATTCCAACATCTTGCGTGTTTTCCCAATAGATGCCATTAATTACCATCAACCAGGATGAAAGATTCTGTAGAAGAGAACTGCTTGAAGGAAGCGAGTCCGTGTGTGGCTGAAGCTACATGAGAGAAGTCAGAATCAAGCTGGAGGTTTGGAGCAGTTCCTAAAAATTGGGTCTGACAATGGTGAAGCCTTAAAGATGTCCACAACTCTGAAGAGATATGCCAGGAAAAAAAGTAGTGAGAGACCTGAGTTCTGGAGAAAAATGACTAATGGACAATAAAGGAATGGTGTCACAGGTGTGTCAAAGGTAACAGACAGTCATGTGGTTTCTGGCAATAGAAGGTCACAGTGTTTGGCTGCGCAAAATGCTCCCTGACTTTCCATTGTTCCTGCTGTCAGTAGTCATTGGTATAGGTAGCTTTCCTGCTGGATTCATCTCTCCCTTTTGGACCCAGGAAGAGCTTGCCTTCCACCCCGCTGCTGATCATCAGCATTATCTTGGTGCTTAAATACTCCTTCCTTCCTTTGGACTGCTACTGGTGATATTATTCAGTTCATTCAATCTCTGGTTGCAAGCAGGTGGCTTGTACTGATCTGTGGTATTGCTGCTGATACTTTGCTGACCTTCTACCTGAGTCATCTGTAGATAAATAGTTCATGCTTTTCCCCTGTGTGTCCTCCTTGTGTCTTCTCTAGTGTTTAGTTGGGTTTAGAAAGAGCTCATCCCATCCGTTCCCTATTTAGGGTCCAGCACTAGGGATACCTAGGGTCAGGTATCCAGCTCGGCGCATAGGTACAGAACCTATCTAGGGTGGTGAGGGACCCCAGGGACCAGCGGTAGGTTTGTTTAGAGGTCATTATCTTCTCTCTCCCTAGACACAGGGTTTCCCTTCCCTTTTGCCTTGCACTTGGTACTTCCATGTACTTAGCATGACAAATGGTTGGCCTTTGGCCCGTTGATTCATCGGTGCAACACTTGTTGACCAGTGTAAGACAGAAGGAGAATTTGGCCCAACAGACTTTTAGATGCCAAGCCAAGTGTAAGAAGATTATCTGACTTTCTAACTAAAGAGTATAAATTTTGCACGTTTCATTGCCAGCCAATGGTATCATCCATAGAATTAAAGTGGTCTGTGTGAGGACAACACCATTGTCCTGTATTGCTCATATTACAAGTACTTTGTTGTAAAAAGAACCTGGACTGAGTCTGTCGTCCCATTGTGCAGAAGATTGGTTGACTGTTGTCCCATTGTGCAGAAGATTGGTTGACTGTTGTCCCATTGTGCAGAAGATTGGTTGACTGTTGTCCCATTGTGCAGAAGATCGGTTGACTGTCCTCCCATTGTGCAGAAGATCGGTTGACTGTCGTCCCATTGTGCAGAAGATCGGTTGACTGTTGTCCCATTGTGCAGAAGTTCGGTTGACTGTCGTCCCATTGTGCAGAAGATCGGTTGACTGTTGTCCCATTGTGCAGAAGATTAGTTGACTGTCGTCCCATTGTGCAGAAGATCGGTTGACTGCTGTCCCATTGTGCAGAAGATCGGTTGACTGTTGTCCCATTGTGCAGAAGATCGGTTGACTGTTGTCCCATTGTGCAGAAGATCAGTTGACTGTCGTCCCATTGTGCAGAAGATCGGTTGATTGTCGTCCCATTGTGCAGAAGATTAGTTGACTGTTGTCCCATTGTGCAGAAGATTAGTTGACTGTCATCCCATTGTGCAGAAGATCGGTTGCCTGTTGTCCCATTGTGCAGAACATCGGTTGACTGTCGTCCCATTGTGCAGAAGATTGGTTGACTATTGTCCCATTGTGCAGAAGATCGGTTGACTGTTGTCCCATTGTGAAGAAGATCGGTTCACTTGTACACTTATGCGGGCTTTACACGAGACGATAGATTGTGCGATATGTCGTCGAGGTCACGGTTTGGGGGACACACATCCGGCATAGCGCACGACTTCGTCTCGTGTGACACCTCTGAGCGACGCAGTATTGCTCATAAATCGTGAGTCGTGTACTCGTCGTTAACTTTCATAATCTCGTTTATTTTCATGGGTGCAGGTTGTTTATTGTTTCCGTGGCATCACACGTTGCTCCGTGTGACACCATGGAAACGATGAACACAGCTTACCTGCGTTCCACGGCACCCGCCGGCTTAATGGAAGGAAGGAGGTGGGCGGAATGTTTACATCCCACTCATCTCCGCCCCTCCGCTTCTATTGGCCGGCTGCAGTGTGACGTCGCTGTGACGCCGAACGTCCCTCCCACTTCAGGAAGTGGACGTCCGTCGCCCACAGCGAGGTCGTCCGGAAGGTAAGTGCTTGTGATGGGGGTTAAACGAGTTTGTGCGCCACGGGCAGCGATTTGCCCGTGACGCAAAAACGACAGGGGCGGGTACGATCGCTCGTGCTATCACACGATAGATCGACTCGTGTAAAGCAGGCTTTACATATGATGATGGTTAGGATTCATTTTGTCAAAGGCAAGAGCATCATGGTCAAGTAGACCAAAGGGGGTGGGTGCAGGACAGACTTTCACTCCTCGGGGACTTCTGGAGAATTACATGATAAAGGACCAAAAGTGACGTGGATGTTAAATTCTACAACTATCAAATGTTTTTCTACTATCAAGTGGGAACTGCAACCAAGAAGCATAGTGTGCCACCAACTGGAACCAACAAGCACATTTTACCATTCTAACCATGATTTATGTCATGGTTTTTGCGTAGAAGCCAACCATCCTGGAGCTTTTACGCAGTCTTATAAAAAAAGTGCTCTTCCAAGATGTCCCCTTTTTTTCCATGGCCTCCTTAACATTCAGCGAGTGTTTGTTGCAAGTATAACACTCACATGATAGTCAAATAATTGCGTCACCAACACCCTTAAGCCATAACGGCACTTTCGCCCTAAAGAAACCTTGTTATGTGCCGTTAAGGACATTGATAATGCAATAACACTATGGCTCCAATTCTTCAAAATCAGCTATATTCTGGTGGTGGTGGTATCAGCCGCTCTTGATTCATGAAAACGTAGACACCTCTTCATGAATTTTGAGCGTCTGACAAGTGGTGTGTGTCTCCGTGAGCCGCATCAGAAATTTCACCGTCCCTCCGTCCCTCCCCAGTTTCGCCCATTTTGGAGGAAATGGGAGAAACTTGTGTTAAAACACCAAAAGTCACAACATTTTGGCAAAACTCCAAGTTGTGCCAAATTTTTGCAACTTTTCAAAGCTTTTACGCCACCTTTTGGGCATAAAAACTTTGGTGAATTAAGGCTTGTGTGCCCAAATCATTATTGCATGTGCACCTTTTTATTGTCCAGATTTTTCAGTATTTTTTGACAATTTTTCTTCTTTGAACTTGCACCTTTATTGACATTTATTTTGTGTTCATTTTTTTTTATATTCCCATATTTTCGCACGGTTTATTTTCCAGATTCAAAAATTTGTAACATTTTTGTTCAAATGTGCCCCAGCCAACCCCTGGATAGCGATATTATGTAATGTCATGAGGTCGCTGTTAGGATAGCGTGGGACAGAGGCTCCTAAGCTGTCTCTCATGCTAGTGGACCGTAGGTTATTCCTAACCTCAGGGTCACTACTGATGGTGGAGATGCCTGAGTTCCGTTCCAGAGCATAGCCTGTAATGAAACTCAGGCATCTCCACCATCAGTAGTATCAGCTACGCTCCTAACCATTTCTACTCTTAAACCCGCCTCACACCAGGGAAGGATGGGGCAGGAGTGTGCTGGAAAACAGATAAAGACAAACAAGTGAAAACCAAAACTCTGACACACTGCACACACACAGGACTAGACAAGGAGAAAAGCAAGAGCAGGAAGGCAATATGGGTTAACTCCACAACCGCACTCAGCAGCAACAAGTGTAACTGTCACGCTGACAAGAAGCTATGAGGTACCGAGCAGCACAGCTTCAGGGTGCAGCGAGGAGGGACACCACTAGATGGCAATAGAGTCATCAGTCAGCCAGGTCAGTAGCAGGAAGTCTCGTCAGTGTACGGGGAGCGATCAAACTCAGTATCAGGTGCAGCAAAAGGGCCAGGAGCTGTCAGGTCACATAATTGACAAAGGGAGATATGGAATTGAAGTCGGAGACAAGCGAGAGAGTCAAACATTGGGAAGTCCAAGTCACAAGATAGGGTAGGACATGGGGGTCAGGATGAGTGGGACGGGACTGGGAATAGACAGACAAACGGAGGAGGATATGGGCAGAATGGGGTATGCGGTAGGTAGCAAAGGTCGGGTAACTTACCAAAGCCAGTAACACACGCTACAGAGCATATACTATAACTGGGACTGAACCGGAGGTGCAGTGCCAGGATATAGTGTCCTGGGAACCGGAACGAGGCAGGGAGGAGTTAAGCCCTGACATGACCAGGCTAGAACAGGGTGAAATAATCAAGCCACAGATGCCGATACAGGCCTGAATCATGACAGTAACAACCACCAGATAGTCTGGATCACAACACCTCACCAGACCAGCTAAGATAAACTATAGCTGGCATAGGTGGAAGGATCTAGCCAGCATATATAGGAGGTGAGCAGATGTGATTGGCTCCCCCACAACATGTGATCAAAGGAGACTAACAAGCAGACTAGCAGAGATTAACTTTTGCTAGTTTGCCTATGAATTACCACTCTTAGGTCGACATCCGAGTCCACCTGCGTTGATCACAGACACCAGAGACGTTAACGGGCGGAGAGTCAGAATCTAAAATCTGAACAGAACCCGGAGTTTGTAAAAATCTGATATTTTTGCAACATTTTAATGGAACATGCTATTTTGGCTTGCTTTTTTGCAATAAAAAGATGCATAACAGGTTAACTCAAAAAATAAAGAACATTTTGCACATATTTCATGAACCGCATGTGTCATTTGGAAAAATTTGGCCAAAAACCATCAGCATATAACACAAGACTAAAAAAAAAATATATAAAATAAAAAAAAATATAGATGATAAATCGGATTCTATGCTTCCCAATTTTTGCAAAACTCAGCCAATCCCTTTAATATTTGGCCTTGATAATGTTCATAGCATTGCACCCATATGGGTCCTCTATGCTTGACTATCCGTTCTGTGCCGTCTAAATGCTCCATTCTGCACACACACTTATCTTGTTACTGGTAATATTTTATTTATCCCACTCTTTAATCTTTTTTTTTTTTTTCTTAAATTATTAGCCGAGCCAGCGGGAAGATCAGACCTCCTTCCAATTCTATTTACTACCGTTGGTGTATTTTCCAACCGGGCAAACATAGGCTGAGTCTTATAAGAGGTTCCCCCGCTGCGTTAGATACCACCGTCCGCTGCACAAAACAGAACCCAGCTGGATTATCTAAAACTACCGGTGTGCGGAAGAAAATTAAAGAAAGGCGATGAAAATGTGAAAATCAATAATTTCTGGTAAACAGTATCTGTCCGTAAAAATAGAGTTTAGGAAATGTTGCATTAAAGCAAAAAAAAAAAAAGGGGGTGACTCCCGGCATTAATTCTACAGCTTCCTCGGTGCGACGTATAATATGATAGTGATTGAGACGCGTTGTTTTACAACTGGCAGAAATCAATGACTATTTAGCGGTGTTGTCTCTTTGACTCATGTTTAATACCAAATATTTATGTCTCCTGAAATTATCTGTTCACCTTCACAATGGAGTTTTAGAGGTCAGTAACTATGAGAAGGCTAAGTAGGCTACTTATGGAGGGCTTCTTCCAGGGGACGGGGAATTTTGGGTATGGTTATGCTTATGAAGCACACAATACACAGTGTTCCCATAGAGTTTTATGCCAGACTGCACACATAACCAGTGGCGTAACTACCGCGGTCGCAGCGGTCGCGATCGCGACCGGGCGGTTTGGGGCCTGCGGGGACCCGGCAGATCAGCAGCCAGCTCCTCTCAGTGAGAGAGAAGCTGCGCTGATCTATCACAGTGCACGCGCCCACTATATGACCCGCTGCCGCCCCCGACACCGGGCCCTCCTGCCCTATGTCAGCGGCGGCACCGGGGCCCCCCTCCCCCGTCACCGCGCACAGTAATAATGAAGCAAAGAGCGGCCGGCGCCGCTCTGCATCATCATTCTGCCCCTGTGCCTGTGCGGTGACCAGGGCCGGCGTCAGCACCCGGCATATGCCGGGGCCCTGGAGAGCCGGGGGGGCCCACTCGGCCTCATCAGCTCTGGTGCACCTTGGCCGGGGCCCACTCTCCTTAGTTCTGCGGTCCCCGGGCCGAGTTCCGGGGACCGCAGTCCTCGGCAGGAATCTGCGGCGCCGTCTCTTTAAGGCGCGCAGACTTCCTGGTTTGAACTTCATCTGTGGGCGGAGCTACAGACCGGCATCCTGCTCAGTCCCACAGATGAGAGTTGCAGTGCCAGCCAGCGATCCCCAGCACAGCGTGTCCCTCCGGCGCTGTGTGGGCCCCCTCTCCACCGTGACCTGAGCGGTATGTGCCCTCCCCAACCCCGATTTATGCCCCCCCCCCGGAGCCGCGCGTGTCTGTCTCTGTCTGTATGTAGCAGAGCTATGTATGTAGCAGAGCTAGGTGTGTATGTATATAGCAGAGCTATGTGTGTATGTATATAGCAGAGCTAGGTGTGTATGTATATAGCAGAGCTAGGTGTGTATGTATATAGCAGAGCTATGTGTGTATGTATATAGCAGAGCTAGGTGTGTATGTATATAGCAGAGCTAGGTGTGTATGTATATAGCAGAGCTATGTGTGCATGTATATAGCAGAGCTATGTGTGTATGTATATAGCAGAGCTATGTGTGCATGTATATAGCAGAGCTATGTGTGTATGTATATAGCAGAGCTATGTGTGTATGTATATAGCAGAGCTATGTGTGTATGTAGCAGAGCTAGGTGTGTATGTATGTGGCAGAGCTATGTGTGTATGTAGCAGAGCTATGTGTGTATGTATGTAGCAGAGCTATGTATGTAGCAGAGCTATGTATGTAGCAGAGCTATGTGTGCATCTATATAGCAGAGCTATGTGTGTATGTATGTGGCAGAGCTATGTGTGTATGTATGTAGCAGAGCTATGTGTGCATGTATATAGCAGAGCTATGTGTGCATGTATATAGCAGAGCTATGTGTGCATGTATATAGCAGAGCTATGTGTGTATGTATATAGCAGAGCTATGTGTGCATGTATATAGCAGAGCTATGTGTGTATGTATATAGCAGAGCTATGTGTATGTAGCAGAGCTAGGTGTGTATGTATATAGCAGAGCTATGTGTGTATGTAGCAGAGCTATGTGTGTATGTATGTGGCAGAGCTATGTGTGTATGTAGCAGAGCTATGTGTGTATGTATATAGCAGAGCTATGTATGTAGCAGAGCTATGTATGTAGCAGAGCTATGTGTGCATGTATATAGCAGAGCTATGTGTGTATGTATGTGGCAGAGCTATGTGTGTATGTATATAGCAGAGCTATGTGTGTATGTATATAGCAGAGCTAGGTGTGTATGTATATAGCAGAGCTATGTGTGCATGTATATAGCAGAGCTATGTGTGCATGTATATAGCAGAGCTATGTGTGTATGTATATAGCAGAGCTATGTGTGCATGTATATAGCAGAGCTATGTGTGTATGTATATAGCAGAGCTATGTGTGTATGTAGCAGAGCTAGGTGTGTATGTATATAGCAGAGCTATGTGTGTATGTAGCAGAGCTATGTGTGTATGTATGTGGCAGAGCTATGTGTGTATGTAGCAGAGCTATGTGTGTATGTATGTAGCAGAGCTATGTATGTAGCAGAGCTATGTATGTAGCAGAGCTATGTGTGCATCTATATAGCAGAGCTATGTGTGTATGTATGTGGCAGAGCTATGTGTGTATGTATGTAGCAGAGCTATGTGTGCATGTATATAGCAGAGCTATGTGTGCATGTATATAGCAGAGCTATGTGTGCATGTATATAGCAGAGCTATGTGTGTATGTATATAGCAGAGCTATGTGTGCATGTATATAGCAGAGCTATGTGTGTATGTATATAGCAGAGCTATGTGTATGTAGCAGAGCTAGGTGTGTATGTATATAGCAGAGCTATGTGTGTATGTAGCAGAGCTATGTGTGTATGTATGTGGCAGAGCTATGTGTGTATGTAGCAGAGCTATGTGTGTATGTATATAGCAGAGCTATGTATGTAGCAGAGCTATGTGTGCATCTATATAGCAGAGCTATGTGTGTATGTATGTGGCAGAGCTATGTGTGTATGTATGTAGCAGAGCTATGTGTGCATGTATATAGCAGAGCTATGTGTGCATGTATATAGCAGAGCTATGTGTGCATGTATATAGCAGAGCTATGTGTGTATGTATATAGCAGAGCTATGTGTGCATGTATATAGCAGAGCTATGTGTGTATGTATATAGCAGAGCTATGTGTATGTAGCAGAGCTAGGTGTGTATGTATATAGCAGAGCTATGTGTGTATGTAGCAGAGCTATGTGTGTATGTATGTGGCAGAGCTATGTGTGTATGTAGCAGAGCTATGTGTGCATGTATATAGCAGAGCTATGTGTGTATGTATGTGGCAGAGCTATGTGTGTATGTATATAGCAGAGCTATGTGTGTATGTATATAGCAGAGCTATGTGTATGTAGCAGAGCTAGGTGTGTATGTATATAGCAGAGCTATGTGTGTATGTAGCAGAGCTATGTGTGTATGTATGTGGCAGAGCTAGGTGTGTATGTATATAGCAGAGCTAGGTGTGTATGTATATAGCAGAGCTATGTATGTAGCAGAGCTATGTATGTAGCAGAGCTATGTGTGCATCTATATAGCAGAGCTATGTGTGTATGTATGTGGCAGAGCTATGTGTGTATGTATGTAGCAGAGCTATGTGTGCATGTATATAGCAGAGCTATGTGTGCATGTATATAGCAGAGCTATGTGTGCATGTATATAGCAGAGCTATGTGTGTATGTATATAGCAGAGCTATGTGTGCATGTATATAGCAGAGCTATGTGTGTATGTATATAGCAGAGCTATGTGTATGTAGCAGAGCTAGGTGTGTATGTATATAGCAGAGCTATGTGTGTATGTAGCAGAGCTATGTGTGTATGTATGTGGCAGAGCTATGTGTGTATGTAGCAGAGCTATGTGTGTATGTATATAGCAGAGCTATGTATGTAGCAGAGCTATGTATGTAGCAGAGCTATGTGTGCATGTATATAGCAGAGCTATGTGTGTATGTATGTGGCAGAGCTATGTGTGTATGTATATAGCAGAGCTATGTGTGTATGTATATAGCAGAGCTAGGTGTGTATGTATATAGCAGAGCTATGTGTGCATGTATATAGCAGAGCTATGTGTGCATGTATATAGCAGAGCTATGTGTGTATGTATATAGCAGAGCTATGTGTGCATGTATATAGCAGAGCTATGTGTGTATGTATATAGCAGAGCTATGTGTGTATGTAGCAGAGCTAGGTGTGTATGTATATAGCAGAGCTATGTGTGTATGTAGCAGAGCTATGTGTGTATGTATGTGGCAGAGCTATGTGTGTATGTAGCAGAGCTATGTGTGTATGTATGTAGCAGAGCTATGTATGTAGCAGAGCTATGTATGTAGCAGAGCTATGTGTGCATCTATATAGCAGAGCTATGTGTGTATGTATGTGGCAGAGCTATGTGTGTATGTATGTAGCAGAGCTATGTGTGCATGTATATAGCAGAGCTATGTGTGCATGTATATAGCAGAGCTATGTGTGCATGTATATAGCAGAGCTATGTGTGTATGTATATAGCAGAGCTATGTGTGCATGTATATAGCAGAGCTATGTGTGTATGTATATAGCAGAGCTATGTGTATGTAGCAGAGCTAGGTGTGTATGTATATAGCAGAGCTATGTGTGTATGTAGCAGAGCTATGTGTGTATGTATGTGGCAGAGCTATGTGTGTATGTAGCAGAGCTATGTGTGTATGTATATAGCAGAGCTATGTATGTAGCAGAGCTATGTGTGCATCTATATAGCAGAGCTATGTGTGTATGTATGTGGCAGAGCTATGTGTGTATGTATGTAGCAGAGCTATGTGTGCATGTATATAGCAGAGCTATGTGTGCATGTATATAGCAGAGCTATGTGTGCATGTATATAGCAGAGCTATGTGTGTATGTATATAGCAGAGCTATGTGTGCATGTATATAGCAGAGCTATGTGTGTATGTATATAGCAGAGCTATGTGTATGTAGCAGAGCTAGGTGTGTATGTATATAGCAGAGCTATGTGTGTATGTAGCAGAGCTATGTGTGTATGTATGTGGCAGAGCTATGTGTGTATGTAGCAGAGCTATGTGTGCATGTATATAGCAGAGCTATGTGTGTATGTATGTGGCAGAGCTATGTGTGTATGTATATAGCAGAGCTATGTGTGTATGTATATAGCAGAGCTATGTGTATGTAGCAGAGCTAGGTGTGTATGTATATAGCAGAGCTATGTGTGTATGTAGCAGAGCTATGTGTGTATGTATGTGGCAGAGCTAGGTGTGTATGTATATAGCAGAGCTAGGTGTGTATGTATATAGCAGAGCTATGTATGTAGCAGAGCTATGTATGTAGCAGAGCTATGTGTGTATGTATGTGGCAGAGCTATGTGTGTATGTATGTAGCAGCGCTGTGTCTGTATGTATGTATCCAGCAGAGCTGTGTGTGTCTGTCTGTATGCATGTATGATGTGTATCTATGTATGTCAGTGTATATGACTGTATAGATGTGTCAGTTCTATATGTATTTTTGTGAGTTTGTCGTTAAATATGTATATGTATGTGTACGTATGTGTGTCTGCGTGTGGATGAGGCCCACTGGGACTCTTCCGCCCGGGGCCCACAAAAAACTGGAGCCGGCCCTGGCGGTGACGTCACTCCTGTGCGACTGCTGTGCTGAGTGCACAGAGCGCAGGGAGGGAGGACGCCGACCGCAGCACCGGGAGGACGAGCAGCAGTGGAAGGAGGAGAGCAGGGAGTACAGCATCAGTGGAACAAGGAGACGTCAGGACAGAGCAGCAGTGGAAGGAGGAGAGCGGTGAGTACTTGGTTTTTTTTTTTTATATATATATGAGTACACGGTGGTCAGAGGCCTGGAGTGGGGAGGCTGCATTATACTGTACATGGAGGCCTGGGGTGGGAAGGCTGGATGATACTGTACATGGAGGCCTGGGGTGGGGAGGCTGCATCTGTACATGGAGGCCTGGGGTGGGGAGGCTGCCTGATACTGTACAAGGAGGCCTGGGGTGGGGAGGCTGCCTGATACTGTACAAGGAGGCCTGGGGTGGGGAGGCTGCATGATACTGTACATGGAGGCCTGGGGTGGGGAGGCTGCCTGATACTGTACATGGAGGCCTGGGGTGGGGAGGCTGCCTGATACTGTACATGGAAGCCTGGGGTGGGGAGGCTGCCTGATACTGTACAAGGAGGCCTGGGGTGGGGAGGCTGCCTGATACTGTACAAGGAGGCCTGGGGTGGGGAGGCTGCATGATACTGTACATGGAGGCCTGGGGTGGGGAGGCTGCATGATACTGTGCATGGAGGCCTGGGGAGGCTGCATTATACTGTACATGGAGGCCTGGGGAGACTCCATTATACTGTACATGGAGGCCTGGGGAGGCTGGCAGCATTATTATACATGGAGGCCTGGGGAGGCTGGCTGCTATATTATACATGGAGGCCTGGGAGGCTGGCTGCTATATTATACATGGAGGCCTGGAGAGGTTGGCTGCATTATTATATATGGAGGCCTGGTGAGGCTGCATAATAAACATGAAGGACACCTTATACATTGAATATAGAGGTGTAATATACATAGAGGTCTATGAGGCTGCATTATACTGGAGGTCTATAGGGCTGCATTAAAATGGAGGTCGGGGGGGGCTGTATAATACAAAATGAAGGGACACCTTATACATGGAATATAGGGGTGAATTATACATGGAGGAGTATGGGGCTGCATAATACCATCTGAAGTTTTATGGGGTTGTGTTATAATACATATAGGACTATGGGGGCTGCATTATAATATATGGAGGACTATGGAGGCTACCTTATACATGGACTATGGAAGTGCATTATAAAACATGGAGGACTGTGGTGCAGTATAATATATGGAGAACTATGGGGTGAATTTTAATACATGGAGAACTATGGGAAATGCATTATAATTGAAGGGCTACTTTATACATGGAGGATTATGGGGGTGCATTATAATATATGGAGGGCTATGTATCTGCATTCTAATATATGAAGGGTTATGTGAGACCCTTTATACAATTATTTGGAAGGCTATGTGGGGGCTGTTATAGTATTTTGAGAACTTTATACAGGGGGGACAAAGATACAAGTATGGGATGGAAATGTTTTGTGCTGAGGGAAAAAGGCTCTTTCCCTCAGCAGCCAACTTTCCCATGCTCTGCTATACATCTCTCAGCACCCAGCTTTCCCATGTTCTGATATACATCTCTCAGCACCCAGCTTTCCCATGTTCTGATATACATCTCTCAGCACCCAGCTTTCTCATGCTCTGATATGGGAAAGCTGGGTGCTGAGGACAAGATAAATATCAGAACATAGGAAAGCTGGGTGCTGATAGAGGGATTTCAGGGTGCTGTGGGTGAGAGCCAAGTGTCAGCGTCATTATCCTGTACCCCGAGTGTCAGTGTCATTATCCCTTACCCCATACCTCCCAACCGTCCCGGATACAGCGGGACTTTCACGCTTTACGTTGTTTGTCCCGTTGCCACGATCGGGACGGCCGGCTCCCGGGCTCCGCCCACCCACTCTCTCTCCGCCTCCCTGCTTTTCCCTCCTACCATCCCAGTAGACGTGGCATAACAGAGAGGAGCGCTGCCTGTGCTGCTGCTGGTACAGTAAAATCTCCCCAGCGCTGATTTCCCTCCCTCACCCCCGGCCGGAGCCTCTCTGTGCGGTCGGCCGGCCGCCTGTCTGTGCGGTCGGCCGGCCGCCTTTCTGTGCGGGCGCCCCCCGGCCGCCTGTCTGTGCGGGCGCCCCCCTGCCGCCTGTCTGTGCGGGCGCCCCCCTGCCGCCTGTCTGTGAAGGCGACCGGCCACCTCACTGTGTGGGCGACCGGCCGCCTCACTGTGGCTCCCTGCGTGTCCATGCTGGAGGCCCGCCGGCTGCCTGCGTGTCCATGCTGGAGGCCCGCCGGCTGCCTGCGTGTCCATGCTGAATGGGTGTGGATGGGGAGTGGATATGGGCGTGACTGTGAAATGGGTGTGGTTAGGGGGCGTGGCCTAAAAATTTGCCGCGCCGCGCTACGCGCGCCGCAAACTTTGTCCTTCTTTTCCTTCTTTAAAAGTTGGGAGGTATGCCTTACCCCAAGTGTCTGTGTATGTGGAGGGGGGGCCCAGGTCTAAACTTTGCACCGGGGCCCATCCAACTCTAGTTACGCTACTGCACATAACTAATACTGATGTACATCTCACATAAATAACACTGCCATACTTTACAATTATATAATACCAATATACAGTACACGCCTCACATTTTTTAAAATATTCTTTTATATCTTTTCCTGGGCAACACTGAAGATCTGATCCTGTGATACAATGTGCAGTGTCAGTGTGCAGCTTGTATAACAACGTAAATTTTGTGTCCTCTAAATAACTCCACACAACTATTAATGTCTAAACTGCTGGCAGCAAAAATGAGTACACCCCTAAGTGAAAATAGCCAAATTTTGAATCTGGAGACCCAAATTTTCAATGTTTCAGTGAGCCACTTGGTTATTACGTTTCCCTGTGACATGGTCTTCATCAAAAGCATCATCACCACATTGTCCTGGATGGTCGGGAGAAGTTGTTCTTGGACAATGCTTAGATTCCAATCTTTTTTTCATGGCAGTGATTTTAGGCAAAATTGTTAGTGAGCCCCTGTAGAGTGATGCAGGGTAGTATCTGTGGGCGATGGATTGACTCTGGACTCCACGACACGCTACAAGAAATACCTTGTCCTGGCTGGGTGTGTGGACTTTGGCTGTGTGGGCTGGGAACCCCATACAGGCCGCATACTGCCTCTGGTGTTGGCTTACCAGGACTGAATGACAACTCATAGTGGGCTCATATCTTCCATCACGTTACAGGTTTGCACATTATGAGATACAGTTCAACTTCCCTCTGGGTTGCGTTGGATCTAACTGGGCCAGTGAGTCCCAGTGCTACGCAGTCCAGCGTTACAGCACCCATCAAGATGGTCACCTCCTCTTCGTGCAGTCCCACGTTCAGTCTCCTTAGAGGTTTCATAATGATGGGAGCAAAGATTTACACTCCCGGACACCTAGAGGGAAACCGCTCGGGTGGTTGACTACGTCACACACGAGTTAAGGCTCACCCAGTACCTTTACGGCTAAGCGGCCTCAACACAAGAGTCCTACTTCAGTAGAGGTAACCTGTTACCTTGACGGTTAAGGGACCTGGCCACTAAATTCCCATCCTACGCCTCCCGTTGTTTGGCACAATTCTGTGTGAGTATCTATCTTTCGGTTCAACCCTTGGGTCATGCTATCTCGCCTCCAGTCCCCTCTTCTCCTCTTTTTCTTGTTGCAAACCACCCACTCTATGCGACCTTCATGAACGACTGACTAAACATTGGTCACTTTCACTCATTAGATCTTCATTCACTACTCAAAAATGAACCGTCACTTTCCCTTTCACTTGACCCCTCCCAGGGTGGGATAATCCCAATGCTTAACTGCTTCTTACCCTGCAGTCTGTTGCAGGCCAACACTCTCTTACCAAACATCCTAATATAAGTATTATACATTACATTCCTACACATAACACTACTAGACCTCATATTACACTTTATACTCTATATTTATCATTACTTACACTTATCACATTCTACATCCCAATACAATTCACATGACACGATATTTACACAAGACGCAAGACTTTGTTCACATTACACAATACAACGCAATATAACAACACAATGATGAGACTGATGTCCTCAGGGGCAGGAATGTGACCACCACAGTCCACCGCTCTTACACCCTTACCATGTGACACAAAGGCCAAAAGGCCACCAAAGATGCAAGGTTATATTATTACGGTATGCAAGACGGAGTTGCAGGAACAAGGGGAAAGCTTTATTTACAAGTAGGATAGAAGCGTTTATGCAATTGCATGGAAATACAATTGGGCAACAATCTGGTTTAAACACCTCTAACTGGAATATGCCAATGATTCATAGGGGTGGTACCCCCTACACACCTCCCTTCTTAAGGATGGCCGTCCTAGGCCATAAGGGCATAAAAAAAGAAATACCAATCAGCCCATGACAGTTTACTCTTACAGGTTCACAATCAGTAGAGTCAAGGCCCCTACACATGGGTGAGAATCCCCCACACATGAATGGTCTGAGGAGTCAGTTTACATAAATGCTGCCATACGGTACAAAGAGCTATGCTCTTAGTGTGTTTGTAGAAGTAACGCATGAATTATCCCACATTGAATAACTCTGCCATACAGCACTAATAAATAATACCGCTATCAAATAGACAAAATTAGTTGCTCCTGTTGAATTATCACTGAAGTAAATGCAATATTATATCTTAACTATGTTAACTATGGTACCCTAATCACTTGGCGCTCCCACATGCCCATAGGGGTTAAAAGACTGAACGTCAAGGAGTTAAAAAAAATAATTATATTTATATCAAACCTCGTATCTGCAACATTCAGCCCCCTAGATACCACAATAAGTAGTGATTACACATTTGTAAAGTCAGGGCTCTCTTTATTTTATAGAGACAGTTGAATGGGGCTGCAATACCAGACACAGCCAATAAATGAGAGTGGCGCTGTTTCGAGAAATAAGCAGCCAACTCCCTTCATGGAGAGTGAGCATACACATAATGCATTTCCATTTTAAGGGGGTCCCATTTGTTACTCCCCTCTCCTGGAATCAGTGGTGGGCACTGCGTCCTCCTGCCACTGGCTCTCTCTGTTCCTTGGCGTGTCAGGCATCTATGCTGCTACCTTGCTCTGCTTCCCTATTCTACCCTGGGCCTTGCTCTGCTACATTGCTGGGTAACTCTGCTTTACTGCTGTTAACTCTGCATTGAACTCTGTGACAAACACAACTCTGCTATGTTGTTCAGTACCTTGCCATAACACTGCATTATATTCTGTGAAAAACTCCTCTCTGCTATATCAGTAAGTCATCTTTGCCACTACCGTATCCATTTGTCACAATGACTATGGGATAGTGTTGAACTGGGGCTCCTAAGCTGTCCCTCAAGCTAGAGGGCCTTATGCTATCCCTAATCTCAGGGATACTCCTGATGGTGGAGAGGTCTGAGCCTCCTTCCTCGCTCTGCTCCTGATCAGTCCTGATCTGATTCCCCCTCCGCTTACCTCAATGGAGTGTGATGAAACCCAGAAATAAAGGAGGAAACCAAAACTCTGCCACAGCACACACACATAATGGTAAAGGCAATAAGAGGTTCAGGAGGAATAACAAGAGCAGGAAGGAAGCTGCAAAATAACAGGAGTATTCTCCACAATCGCACCAAGCAAAAAGCACAATTTTCACCAGTAAGTCTGGGACACTACACCTCACAGACCAACAAACACAAACTATAGCTGGCATGGGAAGATAGATTAAACCAGAATAAATAGGAGGAGGGAAACAGATGTGATAGGTCTTCCAACAACATGTGACCAAAGGAGCAAGCAGACAAGCAGAGATTAACTCTTGCTAGCCTGCCTATGAATCAGCACACAACAGGTTGACACCTGAGTCTGTCTGTGTTGATACCAGACACCAGAGAAACCATCGGGTGGAGTGTCAGAATCTGCAATCTGAACAGTGTCCGACGCCGCCATGACAGTCGGCAAACTTTATGCAAAGCTTCATACGACACCATCACTATTGTAGAGTTAACTCCACTATACCACTGCAGAGGACTCTGTGACAAACTTAGCTTTGCTATATCACCAAGTCAACACTGTCATGCCGCCACCAGCTCGGCAGTGGCCAAGCGCTGTCCAGGCTGCACATCTACTAATCCGGACTAAAGGCCACTTTACACACTGCGATATCGGTACCGATATCGATAGTGTGGGTACCCGCCCCCATCGGTTGTGCGACAAGGGCAAATCGCTGCCCGTGGCACACAACATCGCCCGGACCCGTCACACTACTTACCTGCTCTTCGACGTCGCTGTGACCGACCAACCGCCTCCTTTCTAAGGGGGCGGTCCGTGCGTCGTCACAGCGACGTCACTAAGCGGCAGCCCAATCAAAGCAGAGGGGCGGAGATGAGCAAGACGTAACATCCCGCCCACCTCATTCCTTCCGCATTGCGGGCGGCGGCAGGTAAGGTGAGGTTCCTCGCTCCTGCGGTGTCAGACGGAGCGATGTGTGCTGCCGCAGAAGTGACGAACTACATTGTACACGCTGCAGCAGCGATATTTGAGAAGTGACCCCCATGTCAACGAGGAGCAATTTTGGACATTTTGTAACAATCCAAAATCGCTCCTAGGAGTCACACACAACGAGATCGCTACAGCGGCCGGATGTGCGTCACAAAATCCGTGACCCCCAACGAGATCGCTGTAGTGATCTCGTAGCGTGTAAAGCCCGCTTTAGGGCTTAGAGGATCCATCTCACCCGGAAAGACGTAACGCAGCTGCACAGACCCTCACCATCCAACACTGGACAGGCTATATGGCTATGCAGAATATCCTATGCACGGGTTTGAACCTCTGATCAGATCACCAGTGATTAAAAGAGTCCATAAATCTTCCAAAAAGTTTTTCTTGCACCTGAGACTATCGTGAGACTTCATCTAACGAGAGTATATTAGAGTTTGTATCTGTTGAAATCCTTGATTTATGCCCCGAATTATCATAATAACCCATGTCAGATGGAGCGCCGCCTGCACAATGCCAGGTGCTCCTCAGCTCTCCGAGAGGAAGACATGGGAAGACTTGGCCGGATCCCAGGACGTGAGGTTCATCTGCAGGTTGTTTCAGCTCTGATTACGCAGAGAGGGATGTTCTGCAGATCTTCACGTGCCGCTCTTGCTTTCACATTTTGGCGAGTTATGGATCATTTCACCGGAATGGATTGTGTTATCGTTGTCTGCGTAATCTCAGCGTAAAAGGTGGCAGCAAAAAGAAGGTCCATATCGGCCGTGGATGGGGCAGCGGTAATTGCACCAAAGTGATAAGAGACAGATAACATGGAGGGGCTGATTCATTAGAAATAACTCTTTTTTTGTACTGGTGGATTTTCCACCAATTTAATCAAAACTGAAGCACAATGTGTGATGAATTTGAGAATATTCAAAGCAGTTTTAAAAGTCAAAAATTTGCTAAAAAAGCCAAAAAAATAGTTTCAAAATTAGACAGATTTTGTTCGTTGCTAGGGTTCTGGAGTACAATTGCATAAAATTAACAAAGCCGGGGCGACATTGCACCTGTAATGAGGCTACCACAACAAGAAAGTTGACTTTTTTGCAACTTGCTTGTTGCGGAAACCTCTGGGTCACAATGTGGTTATAGTCACTCAAATCTCCACTCTTATCTGGTCACTCGATTCTTCATTCGGATCTTGTTATTCAGTTCTCCACTTAAATCTGTTCCCATGATTCTCCACTCAGATTTGGACACTCGATTCTCCACTCGGATCTGGTCACTCGATTCTCCACTCAGATCTGGTCACTCAGTTCTCCACTCGGGTTTAGTAACTCGATTCTCCATTTGGATCTGGTGACTCGATTTTCCACTTGGGTCTGGTCACTCGATTCTTCACTCGGATCTGGTGACTTGATTCTCCACTCCGATCTGGTCACTTCATTCTCCATTCGGATCTGGTCACTTAATTCTCCACTCAGATTTGGTCACTTGATTCTCCACTCTGATCTGTTCCCATGATTCTCCACTCAGATTTGGACACTCGATTCTCCACTCGGATTTCGTCACTAGATTCTCCACTTGGATCTGGTCACTCGATTCTCCACTCGGATCTGGTCACTCGATTCTCCAATCGGGTTTAGTAACTCGATTCTCCACTCAGATCTGGTCACTCGATTCACCAATTGGGTAGGCCTCTTATGATGGCGGCTATAAGCCAGCTCACTGTTCACACGTCCCTCCTGGTCCAGTCCCAGGTGCCAACTCCTCTTTTTGTTGCTCCCCAGGTGTCACGGTCTTTCCTCTGTTGCAGAGTTTTGTGACATGTTCTGGGTCAGAATCTCATTTTATCTTGTGGGACTCTGCTGATTATATAGATTCCCTTTACTTTGGGGAAGAGAGGGTTAATGCCAGTTAACCTTCCAGCAGCTCCTGACTCAGGTGTTTCAGGTTGGGAACATGCCCAGGTCCTATAAATACCCAATACTTCTACCAGAGGGAGACAGCTATTTTCATTCATTTGGAATCTTGGCCAGGATGAGTAAGGAGCTGGATTAACCCTCTTTCTGAGACTCACTTTGTGGGCTGCAGCATTGGTGCTTGCTGCAGCAGTTCTAGGTGTGCTGGTTGAACGGTATGGATGATACCCAGTGGTCTGTTTCCTTCCCCCCCTTCTATGTTGTTTCCCCTCGAGCAATTTTGGTGGCTCCTTTGCGTGTGGTTGCGGCGTGTATGAGTTGTTGTAGTTGTTACCCCTGTTTTGTCCATATTTATTGGTTGGATGTTGACTTCTGTTCTTAGCCCTCCCCCCCCCCCCCGCCCGGGTGGTGGGTTGTGCAGGAGGGTCTTCTCATCAGGGACAAGGACAGAAAGGAGGAAACCAAAACTCTGCCACAGCACACACACATAATGGTAAAGACAATAAGAGGTTCAGGAGGAATAACAATAGCAGAAAGGAAGCTGCAAAACAACAGGAGTAATCTCCACAATTGCACCAGGCCTAGGTTGGAGGCCTGGACCTCCCTACCTTCAATGGTACCTCCTGGTGTTAGGATGAGTGCATGGGCCCCAGCCTCAGGGCCAGCATAGGTTATCCTGTGTTCCCCTAGACACTCGTGACACCTGGGCTTTATATCATTTTTACCTGCACCACAGCTGTCACCTGACCTGACGACTTCTCCAATCTTTTCCCTAGAGGACGGATACTTTGCTCTTCAGTTCCTGCTATGGACAGTCTCTCCACTTTCTCGATTGTTAACATCATTGGTCAGCAGATGGCGATGTTCACTTCCAGACACTCGATTTAAGCTCTATTGTGTGTCCCTTCACTCCTTCATCCCCTTGCAGTCGCACAATCCTAATGCTGGCTATACAACTTTGATCTCAACATCATCATCATCACATGGATGGACAGGTCAGTGCCCATCACAAAATCGGCACACTCTTCTCCTTGGAATTATTTACCCAATGTAACTCTTAAAAGATTATTTCAGTGTCAGCCATTCATGGCCAAAATGGGAATATCCTACTTCTACGCAGGGACCACAAGTGCTGAGGACTACAGAAACAGTCAACTGGGCTGAGCTATACTGATTCTATACCTGCCATTGACTTCAATGGGAAACAATGTAGCTCAGTTGTTTTTTGCATCTTGACCACCTATGGTCACCGAATGAAGACTGATATGGTATATCCATATCATCCATATATAAGATAGTTGGCTACACATTGTCTCCTATGTGAAGACATCTATAAATCAATAATAATAATGGAAACAAAGGAATGGGTATGGTAAAATATAACATGCCCGATCCTTATTTTCCTGGACATCACGGAAAAGTTGGAATACCTATTGATTATTAGCTAATCCATCCTAATGGTTGACCTGTCCTCACAAAAGCATTATCATAACAGTCCTGAAATACTTTGTGCAGCTGGGGAGGACACTAATCTTTTTGTTTAACAGCTAATATTCTATGAATTTCTACTTTTCTCCAATCCTCTTTACTAACTGCATCGTAGGTCAATACCTCTGACAAGATCAACTCAGTACTGTCCTGCTGCTGACCCCTTTCCCATGATCCTATTCTCTAATCTTCTTCACTAACTGCACCGTAGGTCACTACTTCCAACAAGATCAACTCAGTACTGCCTTGCTGCTGTCCCCTTTCCCATGATCCTTTTCTCCAATCCTCTGTACTAACTGCATCATAGGTCACTACCTCTGACAAGATCAACTCAGTATTGCCTTGCTGCTGTCCCATTTCCCATGATCCTTTTCTCCAATCCTCTGTACTAACTGCATCATAGGTCACTACCTCTGACAAGATCAACTCAGTATTGCCTTGCTGCTATCCCCTTTCCCATGATACTTTTCTCCAATCCTCTTCACTAACTGCATCGCAGGTCACTGCCTCTGACAAGATCAACTCAGTATTTGTAACGCCTGCCTTGATCAACAGACTCAGGTGGGATGTAATGGACAGACTAGACGGAAGCCACTCACCAAGCAGGACCCCCAGAACCCTGAAACCCTTTAACCCCTATACAGGGATTTGGAATTACACAGGACCCTGGAGATCACTACCTGTGGACGGCTGCAGTCCGATGAGAGTGGTAGCCAGGCAGGGTCAAACCAGGAATAGCAGAACAGGGACAGAATTGGCAGACAAGGACGTAATCAGAAAACGTAGCAAAGGTCAAATCCGGATCAGGCAGCGAAGTACAAAAACAGCAGGCAGGAGAGGTAGTCAGGAAACAAGCAGAAGTCAGCACACAGGAATCCCAAAACAGAATAGGGCGGATCAGGAGCCAGGAAATCAGAACTATCTCTGGCAGAGGTGAGCAGACAGGAGGGGAACTAAGAAGGGTGTGGTGTCTACCCATTGGCTGTAGCTGAACGCTGGCAACTTCAGCTGGAAGACACACGCCACCCACAGTCAACCAGTGGTACTACAGATCCCAAGATAACCCAGCCCAGTGGATGATCGGAGCCTGCGTCCAACACCAGCTCCATCCACGGCAGGAACACGGTGTCGCCTGGCGATCAGAGCAGAAGTCTCTGGAGCAGACTCCGGTGGTGACGTAAGACTATTGCCTTGCTACTGTCCCCTTTCCCATGATCCTTTTCTCCAATCCACTAATTGCATCGTAGGTCACTACTTCCGACAAGATCAAATCAGTACTGTCCTGCTGCTGTCCCCTTTCCCATGATCCTTTTCTACAATCTTTTTCATTAACTGCATCGTAGGTCACTTCCTCCGACAAGATCAACTCAGTACTGTCCTGCTGCTGTCCCATTTCCCATGATCCTTTTCTACAATCTTTTTCACTAACTGCATCGTAGGTCACTGCCTCTGACAAGATCAACTCAGTACTCACCTGCTGCTGTCCCCTTTCCTATGATACTTTTCTCCAATCCTCTTCACTAACTGCATCGCAGGTCACTGCCTCTGACAAGATCAACTCAGTAGTGCCTTGCTACTGTCCCCTTTCCCATGATCCCTTTCTCCAATCCTCTTCACTAACTGCATCGTAGGTCACTACTTTCGACAAGATCAACTCAGTACTGTCCTGCTGCTGACCCCTTTCCCATGATCCTATTCTCCAATCCTCTTCATTAACAGTATCGTAGGTCACTTCCTCCGACAAGATCAACTCAGTACTGTCCTGCTGCTGACCCATTTCCCATGATCCTTTTCTACAATCTTTTTCACTAACTGCATCGTAGGTCACTGCCTCTGACAAGATCAACTCAGTACTGTCCTGCTGCTGTAACTTTTCCCATGATCTGATTGGCTGCCGAGTGTTCTGTCTCCGCCTACTTCTGATTATGAAAATATTAGTGCAGTAATAACTGTTCTCAGCAGAGATCTGTGCCCTGAAGCTGTGAGTGAACATGAGAGCGTAAACCACAAATAAATGATGTATGTGCTTAGTTAATCCCTACACTATCCTATAATTATACTCTACATGTGTACACTATATATCAGCAGTGACAGGGAACCAGTAAGACGAGATCCGAGTCACCCAGCGCAGGAGCAGACAGACATCATGGACTAGATCATGACTAGTGGCTCATTCATTATCGCATTTACGCCTTTTTTTTGTCTAGTTTTTGATATTTTTTGCCTTTTTTTTCTTTTTTGCACCAAATCCTTCTTTTAATTTGCACCTTTTTTAACTCTATTTTATATATGTTCCCTTATTTTACCTTTTGGTCACGGTTTCTCATTTCCAGATGTTTGCAGGTGATTAATCAACTGCAAATTTTTCAAGATTTTCAAGATTAGCACCAAAAGAAGTCAAAGATTACCAAAAGACATAAAAAAATAAAACAGTTAAAAATCCCACAAATGGTCAATTGGGGGTTCCATAAGTGATTTCTATTTCCTATTGGAATCCTAAGTTTTTTAGGGGCATAGTTTGGGAATAGCCAAAGATACCAGGAGGGCGGTGGTGCCAACAAGCCACTTTAATTGGTCAGGGTATTTTAGATAGTTTTTGTTTTGTATATTTACTTTTTTTTTTACATTTTTTTTTAGTCTCGCTAGGGGACTTAAACGTGTCATCGCAATACTCCCTGGCTGCTAGGACAACCCATGGGTGCCCCGCATTGAGGAGGTGGTAGATTGGCCCACCTCACTGCACTTTTTTTTCTGTCTAACTACTTAAATGCTGTACCTGTCATGGTTCTTATCCGTGGTGCTCTGCTCTCCAGCGGAGCCGGTATTCTGTCTTGTATTTTGCGCCGGTGGACAGGTGGTTTCCTGTCCTCGGCTCCTGCGCTGGTGTTGGAAGGGACGTCTCTCCAGGCGCCTTGTTCCGGGTGATTGCTTTGCTTCATTAGGAAGCAACCTCACCCACAATGCTGCCAGTCATACTTCCTGTCTGCAGTAAGTGCTCTGGCATCTGGTTGTGCTTTAATCTTGTTCTCCTACCCCGTACCTGTTGTTATCCCTCTCCTTCAGTGTCCCTGACTCTGACGTTGTTACCCGGCTCCTGATCTCCGGCATGTACCCTGACCTCAGCTCCACTTTTCCCCCAGTTTACCTTACGTGACTTCCTGGCTTCTGACCTCCGGCTTTTACCCTGACCTCAGCTCCACGTCCCCCCAGTGTACCTTACCTCACTTCCTGGCTTCTGACCTCCAGCTTGTGCTCTGACCTCAGCTCCACTTCCCCCGAGGGCACCTTATGTGACCTCCTGGCTCCTGACCTCCAGTTTGTTTGACTTCCCCATCACTAGTTGCTTCTGGTGACACCTAGTGGTTGTTCATCACATTTGGTGTTCTTGGCAGTATGCATCTAAGCGGGTTAAACTGCCGCAATCAGGTCCATTTATATAATATGGGTTTGAGCTGTATAATATATCCGGCACCTGCTCCTGACCCCTCTCTATACACATTGTTAATAGGGCTTTTGCCATCTTGGCTTGGCACCCTTCTGGTTTTTGGTTCTCCATCGCAAAGATGGTTGATTTTGATTTTGAGTTTTCAGGTGTCCTCGCCGGCTTCACGGCAAAGTCTAGTGGGGTCATTTATCACCGTCAGCTCGGAGCGCGCTGCTTTGAAGTGACGGTGAACACAGTTTTGTACGATTAGCAGAGCTTACACGGGGTCAGTGGGATTTTTTTTTTCCCTTTGAAAATCTGCAATATTCTCTCTGGGGTCTTCATACTTTGCTATAGGGGATTCTGTCATCACTATTAGTATGCAGGGCTGATATATGGCAGATACAGGACTGGCCATAATGCAGATACACATTGCAGCTGGGGGCCCAATATGTCATCAGAGGAGGAGAATTTGTTATCCGGGGGTCCTCACGGGGGCTAAGGCTTTTTTATTTCCTTTATTTCCACTCAAGTTTTGTATTTCTCGAATTGACCAGCAAACAACTATAGCATTAAACTGGTTTTATGGGAGATAAACATTTATTTTCTCTCCTTTTTGACACCACCAAAATCCCCCCCCCCCCATGAATCAATAGCACATGTGAAAATAGGAAACTTAGTAATATATATTATCAGAGAAAATAGCTTTTTTCTCCTCCTGGCCTAATCTTTCATTCTAAAAATTCACAATTCACAGGTAAAATGTGTATACACTGAAGACAGAATTTTCCCATTACTGAAATAGGAGATGGGAGTTGGTGCTCGTAAAGTTCTATGGAGAAATGTAACTGTCGTCTCAGGAGAACTTGCAGCAGAATGTCTGTCTCTGCCTCTTGCTCCTCCCTTCTCCATAGAATTTTAAAAGCACCAACTGTCATATCGTATCTCAGCAAAGGCAAAGCCTTCTCACGCCAGGAAAAGAAAACGCACTGTGTGCAGTGCAAGAGGAAAGGTACACCAGGGAAGATGTAAAGGTAGGCCCAGAAGTTAGGGAGAGGGGAGGGAGGTCACCACTTAACTCACCTATGGCTGATCCCTGAGTTCCATAACATCCCTAGACAGGTCGTTCCCCCATGGACCATTACGTGCCCTGGCTGACCCTGGACATGTCCTGGCTAGTGAGATGTCACGCTAGGTACGGGGAAGTACCAAGTGAGCTGCAAAGGGTAGGGAACTGGACCCCTGCGTCTAGGGAAGGGGGAGATGGTGACCCCTGCCCAAACCTACAGCTGGTCCCTGGGGTGCTCACCACTCTAGATAGGTTCCGCACCTACAGTCAGGGCCAGAAATATTTGGACAGTGACACAAGTTTTGTTATTTTAGCTGTTTACAAAAACATGTTCAGAAATACAATTATTTATATAATATGGGCTGAAAGTGCACACTCCCAGCTGCAATATGAGAGTTTTCACATCCAAATCGGAGAAAGGGTTTAGGAATCATAGCTCTGTAATGCATAGCCTCCTCTTTTTAAAGGGACCAAAAGTAATTGGACAAGGGACTCTAAGGGCTGCAATTAACTCTGAAGGCGTCTCCCTCGTTAACCTGTAATCAATGAAGTAGTTAAAAGGTCTGGGGTTGATTACAGGTGTGTGGTTTTGCATTTGGAAGCTGTTGCTGTGACCAGACAACATGCGGTCTAAGGAACTCTCAATTGAGGTGAAGCAGAACATCCTGAGGCTGAAAAAAAAGAAAAAATCCATCAGAGAGATAGCAGACATGCTTGGAGTAGCAAAATCAACAGTCGGGTACATTCTGAGAAAAAAGGAATTGACTGGTGAGCTTGGGAACTCAAAAAGGCCTGGGCGTCCACGGATGACAACAGTGGTGGATGATCGCCGCATACTTTCTTTGGTGAAGAAGAACCCGTTCACAACATCAACTGAAGTCCAGAACACTCTCAGTGAAGTAGGTGTATCTGTCTCTAAGTCAACAGTAAAGAGAAGACTCCATGAAAGTAAATACAAAGGGTTCACATCTAGATGCAAACCATTCATCAATTCCAAAAATAGACAGGCCAGAGTTACATTTGCTGAAAAACACCTCATGAAGCCAGCTCAGTTCTGGAAAAGTATTCTATGGACAGATGAGACAAAGATCAACCTGTACCAGAATGATGGGAAGAAAAACGTTTGGAGAAGAAAGGGAACGGCACATGATCCAAGGCACACCACATCCTCTGTAAAACATGGTGGAGGCAACGTGATGGCATGGGCATGCATGGCTTTCAATGGCACTGGGTCACTTGTGTTTATTGATGACATAACAGCAGACAAGAGTAGCCGGATGAATTCTGAAGTGTACCGGGATATACTTTCAGCCCAGATTCAGCCAAATGCCGCAAAGTTGATCGGACGACGCTTCATAGTACAGATGGACAATGACCCCAAGCATACAGCCAAAGCTACCCAGGAGTAGAGATGAGCGAACCGGTCCCGGTTCGGCTCGAGGCGGTTCGCCGAACGGGGGGTCTGGCTCGAGTTCGGCTCGTCGAACGTTCGACGAACCGAACTCGAGCCCATAGGAAACAATGGCAGGCAATCACAAACACAGTAAAACACCTAGAAAACACCCTCAAAGGTGTCCAAAAGGTGACAAACAACTCACAACACAACACAAACACATGGGAAAGTGACAAGGACATGTACTCATGCGAAAACAAAACAGCTGGACAAGGAAAAAGAGGAGGACACACAGATATAGGCATGGCACGCCCTTCTAAAGTCATGTAAAACACCGCAAGGTGACTCCAAGCGGAGTCTCCCTTTTTTCCAAAAATTGGGCCCCACACACACACCCACCCCTTCAGTGGCAGCAGTTGTGCCCCAGTTGTACACTTCACAGCTAGATTTGCATCAAGCACATTCAAAAATACGCCATTCTTATCCGTCCCCAGGATGACACCGGGGTAGGTAGCAAAGTCTTTCCTGATCCCAGCTCTGTTCATCTTGGCTTCTTTTAAAAACACAGCAAGCAAGGGTTACTCCAAGCGGAGTCTCCCTTTTTTCCAAAAATTGGGCCCCACACACACCCACCCCTTCAGTGGCAGCAGTTGTGCCCCAGTTGTACACTTCACAGCTAGATTTGCATCAAGCACATTCAAAAATACGCTATTCTTAGCCGTCCCCAGGATGACACCGGGGTAGGTAGCAAAGTCTTTCCTGATCCCAGCTCTGTTCATCTTGGCTTCTTTTAAAAACACAGCAAGCAAGGGTTACTCCAAGCGGAGTCTCCCTTTTTTCCAAAAATTGGGCCACACAGACACCCACCCCATCAGTGGCAGCACTTGGGCCCTAGTTGCAAACAGGATGTTTTGATTTGCATCAAGCACATTCAAAAATACGCTATTCTTAGCCGTCCACAGGATGACACCGGGGTAGGTAGCAAAGTCTTTCCTGATCCCAGCTCTGTTCATCTTGGCTTCTTTTAAAAACACAGCAAGCAAGGGTTACTCCAAGCGGAGTCTCCCTTTTTTCCAAAAATTGGGCCACACAGACACCCACCCCATCAGTGGCAGCACTTGGGCCCTAGTTGCAAACAGGATGTTTTGATTTGTTTCACAGTTTCACAGTTTTTTTAAGGTTGAAGGGAGACTCTAAGTCCATCTAGTTCAACCCGTAGCCTAACATGTTGATCCAGAGGAAGGCAAAAAAACCCCAATGTGTCAAATAAGCTCCAATGGGGAAAAAAATTCCTTCCTGACTCCACATACGGCAATCAGACTAGTTCCCTGGATCAACACCCTGTCATAAAATCCAATATACATAACTGGTAATATTATATTTTTCAATTAATGCGATCAGGCTCTGCTTAAATTTTACTTGTGAATCCCTCAATACAACATCATACGGCAGAGAGCTCCATAGTCTCACTGCTCGTACAGTAAAGAGTCCTCATCTGTGATTATGATTAAACATTCTTTCCTCAAGACGTAGCGGATGCCCCCGTGTTCCAGTCGCAGGCCTAGGTGTAAAGAGATCTTTGGAAAGGTCTCTGTACTGTCCCCTCATATATTTATACATTGTGATTAGATCCCCCTAAGCCTTTGTTTTTCCTAACTAACTAACCCCAAGTTTAATAACCTGTCTTGGTATTGCAGCCCACCCATTCCTCTAATAATCTTGGTCGCTCTTCTATCTACCTGTAAGATTATGCTATTTATAACCTTCTATACTTTTGCTAACAAGAAATGCATCCATTCCTCTCTTAAATTCATTCAGTGAGTTGGCCATCACCACTTCCTCAGGAAGAGAGTTCCAGAGCCTCACTGCTCTTACCGTGAAGAACCCTCTTCTATGCTGATGTAGGAATTTTCTTTCCTCCAATCGAAAAGAATGCCCCCTTGTTCTTGTCATAGTCCTTGGTACAAACAGATCATGGGAGAGATCTCTATATGGCCCTCTGATATATTTGTACATATTTATTAGGTCTCCCCTAAGTCTTCTCTTTTCTAGAGTAAATAGACCTAATTTTGATAACCTTTCCGTGTATTGTAATGCACCCATTCCATTTATTATTTTAGTAGCCCGCCTCTGAACCCTTTCAAGTTCAGTAATGCCTTTCTTCAGCACCGGCGCCCAAAATTGCACACAATACTCCAAGTGTGGTCTGACTAGTGATTTGTACAGAGGGAGAATGATGTTTTCATCTCGTGCCCCCAGACCTCTTCTAATGCATCCCATCACCCTATTTGCTTTGGTGGCTGCTGCCTGACACTGGGCACTCCAATTTAGATTCTTATTCACTAAGATGCCTAAGTCTTTTTCCATGTCTGATTTCCCCAGCAGTTTCCCATTTAGTAAGTAATCGTAGCATCTGTTTCTCCTTCCCATGTGCATAACCTTACACTTATCTGTGTTAAACCTCATTTGCCATTTTTCAGCCCAATTCTCCAATTTACTCAAGTCCATCTGTAGTTGCAAACTGTCCTCCTTTGTGTTAACTACCTTACATAGTTTTGTATCATCTGCAAATACTGATATTTTACTCTGTAAACCATCCACCAGATCATTAATAAATATATTAAATAGTAGGGGGCCCAATACAGACCCCTGTGGCACCCCACTAGTAACCCTGGCCCAATCTGAGTATGCACCATTAATAACCACTCTTTGTTTTCTACCACTAAGCCAGCTACCTACCCATCTACACACATTTTCCCCGAGCCCAAGCTTTCTCATTTTACTTAGCAGTCTTTTATGTGGGACAGTGTCAAATGCTTTACCGAAGTCGAGATAAATGACATCCAATGATTCTCCTCGGTCCATGTGAGAGCTTACATCCTCATAGAAGCTGATCAGGTTAGTTTGACAGGAGCGATCCTTCATAAATCCATGTTGATATGGAGTTAAACAGTTATTAACATTGAGACATTCCATAATAGTATCCCTTAAAAACCCTTCAAACATTTTACCCACAACAGATGTTAAGCTTACCGGCCTATAGTTTCCAGGTTCCCTTTTGCACCCTTTTTTGAATATTGGTACCACATTTGCTAGCCGCCAATCCAGTGGAACAGACCAAGTTTCTATAGAGTCTTTAAATAAAAGGAATAGAGGCCTGTCTATCACATTACTTAACTCCCTTAATACCCGAGGGTGAATGCCATCAGGGCCTGGTGATTTGTCAATTTTAATGTTACTAAGTCGGTTCTGCACTTCTTCCTGGGTTAGGCAGGTCATACTTAATGGGGCATTTACATGATCACTCTGCATTTCCCCTGGCATATGCTTTTCCTGTGTGAACACAGTTGAGAAAAAAGTATTTAAAACATTTGCTTTTCCCACATCGCTTTCTATGATTTTACCCTCATTATTCTTTAAAGGGCCAACACCATCAATTTTAATCTTTTTTCTGTTTATATAATTAAAGAATAGTTTGGGATTTGTTTTGCTTTCCTTAGCAATGAGTCTCTCAGTTTCTACTTTTGCTAAATATATTTGTTTTTTACATATTTTATTTTTTTCTCTATATATTTTTAATGCTTCCTCGCTGCCTTCTTGTTTTAGCTTTTTAAATTCCTTTTTCTTATTATTCATTGCCCCTTTTACATCCTTATTAAGCCACATTGGTTTTCTCCTGTTCCTAGCCCTTTTATTTCTGTATGGTATGGCTAGCTCGCAGTGGGTGTTTAATACCGATTTAAAAATTTCCCACTTATTTTCTGTGCTCCCATTTTTGAGGACATTGTCCCAATCAATTTGGCGAAGGTCTTCTCTAAGTTGATCAAACTTTGCTTTCCTGAAATTCAGCGTTTTTGTAACCCCCCTCCAAGGCACCTTACTAAAGGACAAGTGGAATTGTATTATATTGTGGTCACTATTCCCTAGGTGCCCATCCACTCGTATGTCTGTTATTCTATCTGGCCTGTTGCTTAAAATTAAGTCCAGAAGGGCTGCCCCTCTAGTTGGGCCCGGCACAAGTTGGGACAGATAATTATCCTTAGTTACTGACAGAAACCGGTTTCCTTTCTGAGATACACAGGTTTCAGTTTCCCAGTCTATATCGGGGTAATTGAAGTCCCCCATAATAATCACCTCATTGTGATTTGCTGCTTTGTCTATTTGTTTCAATAATACATTTTCAGTGGTTTCTGTTATATTTGGTGGCTTATAACAAACCCCTATGAGTATTTTATTAGTTTTCCCTCCTTGTATCTCCACCCATAGAGATTCCACCTCTTCATTTCCCTCTTGAATATCTTCTCTTAGTCTGGGCTTTAAACTGGACTTTATATATAGACAGACTCCACCCCCTTTCCTTTTTTTACGATCCCTCCTAAACAATTCATATCCTTGCAGGTTAGCCGCCCAGTCATAACTATCATCTAACCATGTCTCAGTTATTCCTACTATGTCGTATTTCTCCTCATACATTACCAGCTCCAGTTCCTCCATCTTATTGGTCAGGCTTCTTGCATTGGTCAGCATGCAGGAAAGAAGTTTTGCTCCCCTTTTCTCAGCTTCCTTCTTAGTACCCTGTCTTGGGTCCTCTTTGGAGTGCGAGGTACTGAAGTAAAGGGAGGTGACTGAAGATAAGTGTGGCATAGTTTTAACACAATCTCATAGTGGTGATAACTGTAACTGTTTAATTTCATTAGGGATTTGTTGTCTGTGTTTGTCTGGGGTACTGTGAAAAAGCAAAAAAAAAAAAAAAAAAGTGTGTCTAGTGATTTAGTCAGTAGTATTAGCCACACCTGTTTCTAGAAGCTTCTAGCAGCTTCTAGTAGTCCTTGTAGAACTATATAAACCAGCCAGAGCTAGCGAGGTGCTGAGAGTGCGAGGTACTGAAGTAAAGGGAGGCGACTGAAGATAAGTGTGGCATAGTTTTAACACAATCTCATAGTGGTGATAACTGTAACTGTTTAATTTCATTAGGGATTTGTTGTCTGTGTTTGTCTGGGGTACTGTGAAAAAGCAAAAAAAAAAAAAAGTGTGTCTAGTGATTTAGTCAGTAGTATTAGCCACACCTGTTTCTAGAAGCCTCTAGCAGCTTCTAGTAGTCCTTGTAGAACTATATAAACCAGCCAGAGCTAGCGAGGTGCTGAGAGTGCGAGGTACTGAAGTAAAGGGAGGCGACTGAAGATAAGTGTGGCATAGTTTTAACACAATCTCATAGTGGTGATAACTGTAACTGTTTAATTTCATTAGGGATTTGTTGTCTGTGTTTGTCTGGGGTACTGTGAAAAAGCAAAAAAAAAAAAAAAAAAAGTGTGTCTAGTGATTTAGTCAGTAGTATTAGCCACACCTGTTTCTAGAAGCTTCTAGCAGCTTCTAGTAGTCCTTGTAGAACTATATAAACCAGCCAGAGCTAGCGAGGTGCTGAGAGTGCGAGGTACTGAAGTAAAGGGAGGCGACTGAAGATAAGTGTGGCATAGTTTTAACACAATCTCATAGTGGTGATAACTGTAACTGTTTAATTTCATTAGGGATTTGTTGTCTGTGTTTGTCTGGGGTACTGTGAAAAAGCAAAAAAAAAAAAAGTGTGTCTAGTGATTTAGTCAGTAGTATTAGCCACACCTGTTTCTAGAAGCCTCTAGCAGCTTCTAGTAGTCCTTGTAGAACTATATAAACCAGCCAGAGCTAGCGAGGTGCTGAGAGTGCGAGGTACTGAAGTAAAGGGAGGCGACTGAAGATAAGTGTGGCATAGTTTTAACACAATCTCATAGTGGTGATAACTGTAACTGTTTAATTTCATTAGGGATTTGTTGTCTGTGTTTGTCTGGGGTACTGTGAAAAAGCAAAAAAAAAAAAAGTGTGTCTAGTGATTTAGTCAGTAGTATTAGCCACACCTGTTTCTAGAAGCCTCTAGCAGCTTCTAGTAGTCCTTGTAGAACTATATAAACCAGCCAGAGCTAGCGAGGTGCTGAGAGTGCGAGGTACTGAAGTAAAGGGAGGCGACTGAAGATAAGTGTGGCATAGTTTTAACACAATCTCATAGTGGTGATAACTGTAGCTGTTTAAGAAGAGAAGAGTCGCCGTAAGCTGATCGATTGCTGGGACTTGCCGGGTCTCGCTGTTTGAGGACTTTCGCCTGTCATACGCTACATCAGCATTATGGAAGAGAAGAAAATCCACATGGTCACCTGCAACACATGCTACATGTTTACGGATCTGCCGCACAAGAAATTCAACTTCACCTGTCAAAAGTGCAAACTTGTTGCCCTCTTAGAGGAAAAGGTGCGGGGACTGGAAGAAAGAATAGCAACTTTGAAGCTAATTAAAGAACATGAGGACTTCTTGGACGAGGCAGAAGCAACAATTCAGGATATGGAAAGTGAGAAAAGCTTCAGAACACATACAGAGGCTGAAAAGTGGACACATGTGACCAAAAGAAGCCAGCGGATCAAGTGGTCGGCACCACCCACACAGCTTAGCAACCAATATGAAGCCCTCATGCTGGAGAATGAAAATGGCACAGCTCAGGATGATACCGTCTCTACAGGAGAAGACACAGTATCATCAAAAGAAGTTACTTTGTCAACAAAAGCAGAAACAAAAGACGCTCAAAAGCACTCAGGAGCAACAAGCAGTGCGTCCAGAAAGAAAAGAAGAGTGGTAGTTATGGGCGACTCACTACTAAGAGGCACGGAGGCAACTATCTGCAGGCCGGACATAACCGCACGAGAAGTATGCTGCCTCCCTGGAGCAAAAATCAAGGACGTGGCCAACAGGATACCAACTATCCTCGGATCCAAGGACGAATACCCGTTCCTATTGATACATGTAGGAACAAACGACACGGCAAGAAATGATCTGCCAACTATTTGTGAAGACTTTGAAATTCTGGGGAAGAAAATAAAGGAACGGAACGTACAGGTTGTTTTCTCATCAATCCTCCCAGTCGATGGCCATGGTGTCAGAAGATGCATCAAGCACATTCAAAAATACGCTATTCTTAGCCGTCCCCAGGATGACACTGGGGTAGGTAGCAAAGTCTTTGCTGACCCATGACTTGTTCATCTTGGCTTCTTTTAAAAACAATGTAAGCAAGGGTTACTCCAAGCGGAGTCTCCCTTTTTTCCAAAAATTGGGCCACACAGACACCCACCCCATCAGTGGCAGCACTTGGGCCCTAGTTGCAAACAGGATGTTTTGATTTGCATCAAGCACATTCAAAAATACGCTATTCTTAGCCGTCCCCAGGATGACACCGGGGTAGGTAGCAAAGTCTTTGCTGACCCATGACTTGTTCATCTTGGCTTCTTTTAAAAACAATGTAAGCAAGGGTTACTCCAAGCGGAGTCTCCCTTTTTTCCAAAAATTGGGCCACACAGACACCCACCCCATCAGTGGCAGCACTTGGGCCCTAGTTGCAAACAGGATGTTTTGATTTGCATCAAGCACATTCAAAAATACGCTATTCTTAGCCGTCCCCAGGATGACACCGGGGTAGGTAGCAAAGTCTTTGCTGACCCATGACTTGTTCATCTTGGCTTCTTTTAAAAACAATGTAAGCAAGGGTTACTCCAAGCGGAGTCTCCCTTTTTTCCAAAAATTGGGCCACACAGACACCCACCCCATCAGTGGCAGCACTTGGGCCCTAGTTGCAAACAGGATGTTTTGATTTGCATCAAGCACATTCAAAAATACGCTATTCTTAGCCGTCCCCAGGATGACACCGGGGTAGGTAGCAAAGTATTTCCTGATCCCAGCTCTGTTCATCTTGGCTTCTTTTAAAAACACAGCAAGCAAGGGTTACTCCAAGCGGAGTCTCCCTTTTTTCCAAAAATTGGGCCACACAGACACCCACCCCATCAGTGGCAGCACTTGGGCCCTAGTTGCAAACAGGATGTTTTGATTTGCATCAAGCACATTCAAAAATACGCTATTCTTAGCCGTCCCCAGGATGACACTGGGGTAGGTAGCAAAGTCTTTGCTGACCCATGACTTGTTCATCTTGGCTTCTTTTAAAAACAATGTAAGCAAGGGTTACTCCAAGCGGAGTCTCCCCTTTTTTCCAAAAATTGGGCCCCACACACACCCACCCATTCAGTGGCAGCAGTTGTGCCCCAGTTGTACACTTCACAGCTAGATTTGCATCAAGCACATTCAAAAATACGCCATTCTTATCCGTCCCCAGGATGACACCGGGGTAGGTAGCAAAGTCTTTCCTGATCCCAGCTCTGTTCATCTTGGCTTCTTTTAAAAACACAGCAAGCAAGGGTTACTCCAAGCGGAGTCTCCCTTTTTTCCAAAAATTGGGCCACACAGACACCCACCACATCAGTGGCAGCACTTGGGCCCTAGTTGCAAACAGGATGTTTTGATTTGCATCAAGCACATTCAAAAATACGCTATTCTTAGCCGTCCCCAGGATGACACCGGGGTAGGTAGCAAAGTCTTTGCTGACCCATGACTTGTTCATCTTGGCTTCTTTTAAAAACAATGTAAGCAAGGGTTACTCCAAGCGGAGTCTCCCTTTTTTCCAAAAATTGGGCCACACAGACACCCACCCCATCAGTGGCAGCACTTGGGCCCTAGTTGCAAACAGGATGTTTTGATTTGCATCAAGCACATTCAAAAATACGCTATTCTTAGCCGTCCCCAGGATGACACCGGGGTAGGTAGCAAAGTCTTTCCTGATCCCAGCTCTGTTCATCTTGGCTTCTTTTAAAAACACAGCAAGCAAGGGTTACTCCAAGCGGAGTCTCCCTTTTTTCCAAAAATTGGGCCACACAGACACCCACCCCATCAGTGGCAGCACTTGGGCCCTAGTTGCAAACAGGATGTTTTGATTTGCATCAAGCACATTCAAAAATACGCTATTCTTAGCCGTCCACAGGATGACACCGGGGTAGGTAGCAAAGTCTTTCCTGATCCCAGCTCTGTTCATCTTGGCTTCTTTTAAAAACACAGCAAGCAAGGGTTACTCCAAGCGGAGTCTCCCTTTTTTCCAAAAATTGGGCCACACAGACACCCACCCCATCAGTGGCAGCACTTGGGCCCTAGTTGCAAACAGGATGTTTTGATTTGCATCAAGCACATTCAAAAATACGCTATTCTTAGCCGTCCCCAGGATGACACCGGGGTAGGTAGCAAAGTCTTTGCTGACCCATGACTTGTTCATCTTGGCTTCTTTTAAAAACAATGTAAGCAAGGGTCACTCCAAGCGGAGTCTCCCTTTTTTCCAAAAATTGGGCCACACAGACACCCACCCCATCAGTGGCAGCACTTGGGCCCTAGTTGCAAACAGGATGTTTTGATTTGCATCAAGCACATTCCAAATCCACAAGCATTTACTCTCCCCAGGATGACACAGGGGTAGTAAATTCCTTCTGGATCCATGACTTGTTCATTTTGATGAACGTCAGTCTGTCCACATTGTCACTGGACAGACGCGTGCGCTTATCTGTCAGCACACACCCAGCAGCACTGAATACACGTTCAGAGACAACGCTGGCAGCTGGACACGACAAAATCTCCAAGGCGTAAGTTGCGAGCTCTGGCCATTTTTGTAGGTTTGAAGCCCAAAAGGAGCAAGGCTCCAGTTGCACAGTCATGGCATCGATGTTCATTTGGAGATACTCCTGTATCATCCTCTCCAGCCGTTGACTATGTGTCAGACTTGTTGTCTCTGGTGGCCTTGCAAAAGAGGGTCTAAAAAAATTATGAAAAGATTCCATAAAATTGCTGTTACCGGCACCAGAAAAGGTCCTACTGGTACGGGTAGACTGTTGAAGATGACGAGACCGTCCCATGTTTGTCAAGTTACAACTGGGAGATTCACTCCCTGCACCTGCACGGTTGTTTGGTGGAAAAGCCGAGCTAAGATCTAGTAACAGCTTCTGCTGATACTCCTGCATACGTGCGTCCCTTTCTATGGCTGGAATTATGTCACAAAATTTGGACTTGTACCGGGGATCTAATAGTGTGGCAATCCAGTAGTCATCATCACTTCTAATTTTGACAATACGACTGTCATGTTGGAGGTAGTGCAACAAAAAGGCACTCATGTGTCTTGCGCAGCCATGCGGACCAAGTCCATGCTGTGTTTGTGGCATAGAGGTGCTACCCGTTCTTTCTTCCTCTGACATCTGACCCCAACCTCTTTCAACTGAAATTTGACCAAGGTCTCCCTCATCCGCTGAGTCTTCCATGTCCATGGACAGTTCGTCCTCCATTTCTTCATGTTCTCCTGCACCTTGCTCAACATTTCGCCTGCTACTATGCGCCCTTGTCGATCCCTGTCCCCCATGGTCCCATGCCTGCTGCGTTGGTGATGATGAACGTCTGGACCTTCGTGATGTTGTTGTCCCTTGCGCATATGAATCCTCCTGTAGTTCCTCCCCTTCATGTTGTCCCACCCCCTGACTCCGAATAGTGTTTAGCGTGTGCTCCAGCATGTAAATGACTGGAATCGTCATGCTGATAATGGCATTGTCAGAGCTAAACATATTCGTCGCCATGTCGAAACTGTGCAGAAGGGTGCATAGGTCCTTGATCTGAGACCACTCCATCAGGGTGATCTGCCCCACCTCTGCATCTCGTTGGCCCAGGCTATACGTCATGACGTATTGCACCAGGGCTCTGCGGTGCTGCCACAGTCGCTGTAACATGTGGAGAGTTGAATTCCAGCGTGTCGCCACATCGCATTTCAGGCGATGAACCGGCAGGCCGAAAGACTTCTGGAGCGATGCAAGTCGCTCTGCTGCGGCGCTTGAACGGCGGAAGTGAGCTGACAGTTTTCGTGCCCTGTTCAGAAGGCCATCTAGGCCGGGATAGTGTGTTAAAAATTGCTGCACGACAAGGTTCAACACGTGAGCCATACAAGGTACGTGTGTCACCTTGCCCAGGCGAAGTGCCGCACCCAGGTTTGCAGCATTGTCGCACACGGCCTTACCAGGCTGCAGTTTGAGTGGAGACAACCATTTATTAAACTCGGACCGCAAAGCTGACCACAACTCCTCAGCTGTGTGACTCTTATTACCAAGACATGTCAAGCTAAAGACCGCCTGATGCCGTTGCGCTCTGCTGCCAGCATAGTAATGAGGGGTGCGTGATTCCTTCTGCGCAGTGAGAACGCTGGTGGCCTGACCAGGCAGGCTTGGGGCGGAGGTGGAGGACCCAGATGAGGTGGAGGATGCAGAAGCAGTGGCGGAACTTGGACAGACAGAGGATTGACACACAAGTCGTGGGGACGGCAAGACTTGTGCAGCAGACCCTTCACCATCTATCACCATAGTTACCCAGTGCCCAGTCAGCGACATGTAACGTCCCTGTCCATGCTTACTGGTCCAAGTATCGGTGGTGAAATGCACCCGTTCACACACAGAGTTTCTCAAGGAAGCGGTGATGTTGTGTGCGACATGCTGGTGTAGCGCGGGCACACCTTTCTTAGAGAAGTAGTGGCGACTAGGCATCTGGTACTGGGGCACAGCGACAGACATAAGGTCTCTAAAATCCTGTGTGTCCACTAGGCGGAAAGGCAGCATTTCGGTAGCCAACAGCTTACAGAGGGATAGAGTCAACCTCTTAGCTTTGTCATGGGTCGGAGGAAGTGGCCTTTTATTTGACCACATCTGAGGGACAGAGATCTGGCTGCTGTGTGTAGACGGTGTTGAGTAGGGTGTCCCTGGAAAAATGCAGGTTTGTGAGGAAAGTGCAGGCGGAGACATGATGTTGCCTTCATCCAACGTTGGTGCTATCGATGTCTGAGAGAGCTGTACACACTCACTTGTTTCCCCTTCCAAACCAACTGACGACCTTACAAGCAAACTGCCTGTTGCGGTTACAGTGGTGGAAGTTTTGCGTGGAAAAACAGGTGTGGCAGCTGTCCCCACAGTCCTAGAAGATGAAGAGCGCGCGGATGCAGTGGAAGGGGCGGGCGGTGGATGGTTCGCTCCGCTAGGCCGCATTGCAGCACGGTGAGCTTCCCACCGGGACTTATGATATTTATTCATGTGACGATTCATGGAAGAAGTTGTCAAACTGCTGAGCTTTTGACCTCTACTAAGAGAATCATGACAAATGTTACATATCACATGAGTTGGGCGATCTTTTTCGATGTGAAAAAAGGACCAGGCTAGGCAAGGCTTAGAGGCCATGCGACCTGTTGATCCACCCCGAATAATGCTCATAGGCAGAGTGGTGGCTGAGGATGCAGTTGTAGACGTGCTACCAGTGCTCCGACTCTGTCCAGGAAGGCGCAAGGTAACTTCGTCGTCGGTTGCATCCTCCTCCACCGCCTCTGTTGACCTCCTCGAGTGCCTGACTGGGGGTTGACAGTAGGTGGGATCTAGAACGTCATCATCAATTGTTGTGTTTGCACTCCCCTCCCCCTCAGACCGAGCCTCTTCTTGCCCTGACGGAATATTTAAGTTGTCATCCCAATCGGGTATCTGCGTCTCATCTTCATCAGTATGTTCCTCATTGTCTATAACCACAGGTGTTACAGTTTGTGACAAAGGGTCAACATTATGCTCAGAAACTTGGTCCTCACGGCCTGAATCTGAGTCACAAAGGTTCTGGGCATCACTGCAGACCATTTCCTGTTCTGTACTCACTGTAGCTTGGGAGCAGACCTCTGATTCCCAGGCTATAGTGTGACTGAACAGCTCTGCAGACTCAGCCATCTCAGTTCCACCATACTGTGCAGGGCTGATGGAGACTTCAGAGCTGGGAGAAATCAAGTGTGATTGGGATGACAACTCAGAGGACTGGTGTTTTTTGGATGCGGTACTTGAAGTGGCTGAGAGGGCACTTGTTGGACCACTTGAGATCCATTCAAGCATTTTCCTTTTTTGCCCATCATCTACCTTTCTTCCTGTTGTTCGTGTCCGTAAAAAAGGGAGCACATCGGATTGTCCACGGTAAGTAGTAGACATCTTACTTTTGCTGGTAGATGGTCTATCTTCAGCAGATGATAATGGAGCTTTGCCACCTTCCCCACGGACAAAACCTTTTTTGCCTTTTCCACCACGCCTCTTCCCCTTTCCACCAGCATCTGTCATTTTGCCACTCATGTTGATTGCGACAAGATTGTGGACTGAAAATGTGGTAGTAAAAATTGAGAGGTGGTGAAGATTGCAGTGGTGGTCTAGCTTTATTAACAGCAGAATAATAAAGAATAAATATCCCTGACAATGCAACTTAGTTATAATTAGTTGGAGTGTGCAACGCAGGCAGACGTGCTGCAAATGTCTTTGCACTAGTGGGACTATAGCAAAGTCCAATAGCCACGTATAGGATGCCACTAGGTACACTGAGTGTTTGCTAGTATAATGGCTTGGTTAGAATGAGTTGTAGTGTGCAACGCAGGCAGACGCGCTCTGCAAATGTCTTTGCACTAGTGGGACTATAGCAAAGTCCAATAGCCACGTATAGGATGCCACTAGGTACACTGAGTGTTTGCTAGTATAATGGCTTGGTTAGAATGAGTTGTAGTGTGCAACGCAGGCAGACGCGCTCTGCAAATGTCTTTGCACTAGTGGGACTATAGCAAAGTCCAATAGCCACGTATAGGATGCCACTAGGTACACTGAGTGTTTGCTAGTATAATGGCTTGGTTAGAATGAGTTGTAGTGTGCAACGCAGGCAGACGCGCTCTGCAAATGTCTTTGCACTAGTGGGACTATAGCAAAGTCCAATAGCCACGTATAGGATGCCACTAGGTACACTGAGTGTTTGCTAGTATAATGGCTTGGTTAGAATGAGTTGTAGTGTGCAACGCAGGCAGACGCGCTCTGCAAATGTCTTTGCACTAGTGGGACTATAGCAAAGTCCAATAGCCACGTATAGGATGCCACTAGGTACACTGAGTGTTTGCTAGTATAATGGCTTGGTTAGAATGAGTTGTAGTGTGCAACGCAGGCAGACGCGCTCTGCAAATGTCTTTGCACTAGTGGGACTATAGCAAAGTCCAATAGCCACGTATAGGATGCCACTAGGTACACTGAGTGTTTGCTAGTATAATGGCTTGGTTAGAATGAGTTGTAGTGTGCAACGCAGGCAGACGCGCTCTGCAAATGTCTTTGCACTAGTGGGACTATAGCAAAGTCCAATAGCCACGTATAGGATGCCACTAGGTACACTGAGTGTTTGCTAGTATAATGGCTTGGTTAGAATGAGTTGTAGTGTGCAACGCAGGCAGACGCGCTCTGCAAATGTCTTTGCACTAGTGGGACTATAGCAAAGTCCAATAGCCACGTATAGGATGCCACTAGGTACACTGAGTGTTTGCTAGTATAATGGCTTGGTTAGAATGAGTTGTAGTGTGCAACGCAGGCAGACGCGCTCTGCAAATGTCTTTGCACTAGTGGGACTATAGCAAAGTCCAATAGCCACGTATAGGATGCCACTAGGTACACTGAGTGTTTGCTAGTATAATGGCTTGGTTAGAATGAGTTGTAGTGTGCAATGCAGGCAGACGCGCTCTGCAAATGTCTTTGCACTAGTGGGACTATAGCAAAGTCCAATAGCCACGTATAGGATGCCACTAGGTACACTGAGTGTTTGCTAGTATAATGGCTTAGTTATCAGTTGGAGTGTGCAGAGGACAAGAGGGTACAGTGGCAGGATTGTGGTGCTCTGGGTAGAGGAATGGAAGACTGCCTTTCTATTCCCTCCTAATGGTGAAATGCAGGTAGGAAATCCCTGACCTGGGCTACACAGACGCTGTTGCTGTTTGCAGGACCTGTCACCTATGGCTCTCTGACCCTGCCGGTTGGAGCCCTTAAAAGGACTGCTATAAAGTGCTCTCCCTAAGCTGTCTAACGCTGTGTATGCAGCGCATACAGCTGTATCGGCTATAGGACTCAGGAAGACGGAGCTGCGACAGTGATGTCTGACACCAAAGACGCAGAAGGCAGATAATGGCGTCCGTGAAGAAAATGTCCGGTTTTATAATGCAGGGACATGTGACATGCAGATCCTATCACACATGCCGTTGCTTCTCTGGCTCAAAGTCCACTTAGCTGTGTGTGTGTCTGGGATTGGCTGACATGCTGGCCCGCCCCACAAGACGCGCGCGCTTAGGGAAGGAAGACAAGAAAAAAAAAAAAAAAAAATGGCGATCGCCATTATAGAAACAGCAGTGATCTGAAGGCGCTGTTCACGCACACTATACACTGAAATGTGATAATAGTTTGATTCACAGAGTGACTTACACTATTACAGCAGAAACCAAGCTATGATTTAGCTGTTTTTTGGCTGCTAGAACCGTTCTCGAACGTTTCTAGAACTACCGAGCTTTTGCAAAAAGCTCGAGTTCTAGTTCGATCTAGAACATGCCCCAAAATCACTCGAGCCGCGAACTGGAGAACCACGAACCACGAACCGCGCTCAACTCTACCCAGGAGTACATGAGTGCAAAAAAGTGGAACATTCTGCAATGGCCAAGTCAATCACCAGATCTTAACCCAATTGAGCATGCATTTCACTTGCTCAAATCCAGACTTAAGACGGAAAGACCCACAAACAAGCAAGACCTGAAGGCTGCGGCTGTAAAGGCCTGGCAAAGCATTAAGAAGGAGGAAACCCAGCGTTTGGTGATGTCCATGGGTTCCAGACTTAAGGCAGTGATTGCCTCCAAAGGATTCGCAACAAAATATTGAAAATAAAAATATTTTGTTTGGGTTTGGTTTATTTGTCCAATTACTTTTGACCTCCTAAAATGTGGAGTGTTTGTAAAGAAATGTGACAATTCCTACAATTTCTATCAGATATTTTTGTTCAAACCTTCAAATTAAACGTTACAATCTGCACTTGAATTCTGTTGTAGAGGTTTCATTTCAAATCCAATGTGGTGGCATGCAGAGCCCAACTCGCCAAAATTGTGTCACTGTCCAAATATTTCTGGACCTAACTGTATGTGCCGAGCCGGATACCTGACCCTAGGTATGTCTAGTGCTGGACCCTAAATAGGGAATGGGTGGGATGAAATCTTCATCAACCCCATTAAACGCTAAAGGAAGACACAAAGAGGACACATGGGGAAAGACTACTTATCCACAGATGACTCAGGCAAAAGTTCAGCAAAGTATCAGCAACGATTCCACAGAGCACAACAATGATACCACAAGCTACCTGCTTGCATCCACAGCTTAAATATGGGAGTATTTAAGCACATGGAGAATACTGATGATCAGCAGCAGGGTGGAAGACGAGCTCCTGCTGGGTCCTAAAGGGGGAGAGATTAACCCAGCAGGAAAGCTACCTATACCAATGAATACTGACAGCAGAAACAATGGAATGTCAGGGAGCATTCTGCGCAGCAAAACGCTGTGACCTTCTATTCCCAGAAACCATATGACTGTCTGTCAGCCTTGAGGCACCTGTGACAACAACCCCGTATACCTCAATTTTATGTTGACAACGCATAGGAATCCTCAGCAAATGTTGATTACTGGAATATTCTGGAACGAGAAGGTTTTGTAGAACCAACTTTTTTTGTACAAATTTGCCAATTCTACTGGGAGTCCAATTTACCATTTCCCCGACACCGTTCCAGAAGAGTTGGCGAGTGTGGTCTTACTTGAGTGATGTTCTATGAATTGACTGACAAGAGGTCAAGAAAGCTTCATCATCGAATTAATTCTTATTTAATCCTACCTACCACCATGTGAACCTCTTATGTGGCACGGGGGCCTTTGGACCAGATCATGCACCAGGGCCCAATCGGACGTCTAGTTCTTCATCCCCTATAGACTCTCGATTGTTAGTAATGAGATGACTGTCCCTTTCCTAGGGCTACAAAAATATTTCATACCAGAAAAATCTGATAACACCAAAATATCTCAACAACATCTGATCGGGAGTTTTTGATGTTCTGGAGGTCTCTCAGGAGTTTTTGATGTTCTGGAGGACTCTCGGGAGTTTTTGATGTCCTGGAGGTCTCTCAGGAGTTTTTGATGTTCTAGAGGTCTCTTGAGAGTTTTTGATGTTCTGGAGATCTCTCTCTCTCTCTCTCTCTCTCTCTCTCTCTCTCGAGAGAGAGAGAGAGAGAGAGAGTTTTTGATGTTCTGGAGGTCTCTTGGGAGTTTTTGATGTTCTGGAAGTCTCTTGGGAGTTTTTGATGTTGTCCGAAGTCAAAATCTCTTCTATTCTCCCATTCTCTATGACTCAGAATATTTGTAGATGTCAATTGCTAATTCTCCCTATGTATTCCCTGCTGGCAGTCAAGAATAGAAACTCTATGTTTACGAGACCTCTGACACAGCGGCTGCGACACGACACAAGGTAGAAAATTCACTGCGGTTACTGAGGAAGTGAAAACAAAATAAAAATGTGTCGAAAGGGGAAACAGTAAATATGTGACTTGGACCTGGACGAGGGGCTGCAGAAGCTCCGCAAATAATACGCCGGAAAGTTTCTCTATCGGCCAAGTTAATAAACATTATAAGGTCTTGTAGGGAAGCGCGGCCACAGAGCCAACACTGGGACCGGGAGCATGAGTAATGCTTCACATACCCTGTAATAGTCCAACATGGAAAACCATCCTCTCAAGTGACATTGCTTGGATTGTTCTTATATTTGTAAGCTCCCAATGGAAGCCAAGATTCTCCAAAAATGAAATATGACCAACAAGAATGACAGGACAACTCCTGGGTTATATTAATGACAATGGTGGACCTGTCGTGGACAAGATGGTGGAATCGCAGGAGTGAAAAGTCTAAGGTAACCCTTGTGGATAGACCTTATGATAGACCATCGATGGAAGCCCTACAAGGGTCAACATGCCCAACACCATACAAGCTGGTAAGTAGGTGGCTAGAGTTCACCTTCATCCTCTTACACGGGCCGGCAGAAATCTCTCCACATGCAAAGTAAACGGGGAGAGATCTAGACCATACTAGCCAACTGTCCAAAAATGTCCAAGATAATGGGGCTCTTGGACATCCAGAAGAGATGTAGATCTCCCGAGGGTCTCCTAATCCCCAAACCCAAATTCTCTTGTGCTTAATGTTGGCATACTCCCTCATTGTGGGGAGCCCTGCCCTCCAAACATACATTCATGGGATGGAAAGTAGGAGTAGAATTGGCTGTAACTTTAACAATGTTGTGACTAGGGAGAAAATGTTCAAAAAGCACATGCCATACGATAGACATTAAGTTGTCAAGTGTGAAATAAAGGGATAGTAGAAGATCAACCACATGGAGAGGTGACCACAGAGCAAGACTCAGCCAAGCAACATGTGGAAATCAGTCAATGACCAGAGGTAAGATCAGTCAACAGCTACAGTTGAAGCCAGAAGTTTCCATCAACTTTCTATACAGACACATCTGCAGTTTTTTCCCTCTGCTCTCTATACAGACACATCTGCAGTTTTTTCCCTCTGCTCTCTATAAAGACACATCTGCAGGTTTTTTCCTCCACTCTCTATAAAGACACATGTGTAGGTTTTTCCATCCGCTCTCTTTCAAGACACATCTACAGGTTTTTCCCTCCGCTCTCTATACAGACACATCTGCAGGTTTTTCCCTCAGCTCTCTATAAAGACGCATCTGCAGGTTTTTCCCTCCGCTCTCTATAAAGACACATCTACAGGTTTTCCCTCCGCTCTCTATAAAGACACATCTGCAGGTCTTTCCCTCCGCTCTCCATACAGACACATCTGCAGGTTTTTCCCTTTGCTCTCTATAAAGACACATCTGCATGTTTTTCTCACTATCTGACATGAAATCAGATTAAACCTTTCCCGTTTTAGGTCAATTAGGAACCAAAATTATTTATATTTGCCAAATGCCAGAATAATGAGAGAGAGAATGTTTTAAGACATTTTTATGACTTTCTGGAAAGTCAAAAGTTTACATACATTATGCACTATGCCTTTAAACACTATGGGACCGCCCATGTGATGATGTCATGTCTTTAGAAGCTTCTGATAGGTTTATTAGCAACATCTGAGTTAATTAGAGACACACCTGTGGATGTATTTTAATGCACACCTTGCTCTTTGGGCTTTCCTTAAGCTGTATCATAGATTTGGTTCACTGCCTTAAGGCCGCTTTACATGCTGCGACATCGCTAGCCGATGCTAGCGATGTCCAGCGTGATAGTACCCGCCCCCATCGTACGGCCGATATGTGTTGATCACTGCCGTAGTGAACATTATCGCTACGGCAGCGTCACACGCACATACCTGCTCTGCGACGTCGCTGTGACCGGCGAACCGCCTCCTTTCTAAGGGGGTGGTTCATTCAGCGTCACAGCGATGTCACTAAGCAGCCGCCCAATCAAAGCGGAGGGGCGGAGATGAGCGGGACGAACATCCCGCCCACCTCCTTCCTTGCTCATTGCCGGCGGCCGCAGGTAAGGAGAGGTTTCTCGTTCCTGCGGTGTCACACGTAGCGATGTGTGTTGCCGCAGAAACGAGGAACAACATCGTTACTGCAGCAGCAACGATAATTGGGAAGAGGGGGGCATGTCACCGATGAGCTTTAGCGATCTCGTAGCGTGTAAAGCCACCTTTACCCTGGCATCTATTAATTTTGCCAAATAAAAGAAGCATCAAACTGCCCCCATATTGCCCACTGTGGGTACGTGAAAAGCCACAGATTTGTGTAATTGAATTATATAGCTCCCATCCCAGAATTTTGGGTGTGGTCCTAATGGCTCGAGAGATTGGGGGTACATCCCACCTTCAACTGTATCTGTGTACTCAGGACAAAGATTCAGTTGAAAAGATTGGAGGAGCAGGGATCTGACGGTTCCCTGCTCCACCATTCTGTCTGACCAGAAAGCACCTTCAAGTTATGTGACATTTTCAGGTTATGTTACTGGGCAGCAGAGAGCAGTCCATTAGCAGAGGAGCAGAGTTGTAACAGGACACACAAGCAAGTAGGATGATGGTGTGGGGCCTTCAAACTGTGTGTTTTTGGGACTGTGGGGGGCATCATATTGGGTGTGGGGGAAATGTATAACTGGGGAATTATACCACTAGTATGAGGGTATGTTCTTTGGCAACATCATACTGTGTGTGTGTGTGTGTGTGTGTGTGTGTGTGTGTGGGTTGGGGGCATCGTACCATGTTGGCTATTTTATTGTATGTGGGGGAAATGTATGGTGAGGTAATTATCCCACTAGTGTGGGGGATGTTCTGCGCCAGCATCGTACTGTGTTTGTGGGGGAATTGGGGATATCATACCATGTGGCCAATATTATTGTGTGTGGGGGAAATGTATGGTGGGGGAATTTTACCACTATTATGGGGGATGTTCTGTAGCAGCATCGCACTGTGTGTGTGGGGCGGGGTTGGGATCATTGTATTGTGTGGTCATTAAATTGTGTTTGGGTGCAAGGTACGGTGGGGGAATTATACCACTAGTGTGGGAGATGCTCTGTGACAGCATCATACTGTGTAGGGATTTGGGGTCATTATAGTGTGTGGGCATTATATTACGTGTGGGGGGGAATGTATGGTGGGGGAATTATACCACTAGTGTGAGATTATGTTCTGTGGCAGTATCATACTGTGCGTGTGGGGGGATTGGAGGCATCGTACCATGTGGGGAATTTTATTATGTGTGGGAGAAATGTATGGTGGGGGAATTATACCACTAGTGTGAGGGTATGTTCTATGGCAGCATCATACTGTATGAGGGGGGGATTGGGAGCATCATACCATGTGGGAAAATATTTTGTGTGAGGGCAATATACGGTGGGGGAATTCTACCACTAGTGTGGGGGTTGTTCTGCTTCAGCATCATCCTGTGTGGGGGGGGGGGTTTGGGGTAATCGTATTGTGTGTTTTGGGAATATATGGTGGGGGAATTATACCACTAGTGTGGAGGATGTTCTGCTGCAGCATCATACTGTGTGGGGGTGGTGGGGGCATCCTACTGTGCGTTGGGCTGCTGGGGCATAATTCCATGTGCAGGTCACTGCTGGTATACTGTGATGGAGGTACTGAGGTTACAGCGAGTACTACACTCTGTGGGAACACTGGGCTTCACTAAAGGTAATATTTCTGTGTGGGTGCATATAAAGATTAGGTGCGGTTAGGGAAGTGATTTGGCTGATCTGTTTGCCATTGCCAGGATGAAAACCAAGTCTCAGCTTTTGAAAAATCCACAAGTTATTTGTCAATGGTTCGTATTATGGTGCCAAGGAATTGCCACCCAGGACAAAAGGGCACAGTGTTCTTTTGTATCGTGGCCAGAGGCGGTAGTCGTGGGCGGGGGCTTCACTGCTTTTCTCGGCACGGCACGCTACAGACAAGGTAGTTTGAGGCTGTGTGAGAATTTTGCCTTGTCGCAGCGGTACTTCTTTTCTTGGCCACAAGCCAGCGTCTCATCGTCTCGTTCACACTGTGCAGTTCCACATTCAGGTTTAAAAAGCTGAGTCCACAACTTTTAAAAACTGCATGTATTTTGTAGCCAAGTTCCCAACACCATTTCACATTTCTTGCGACAGCTGTCACACTTGGTTTCTCATAAGGCATAAACATTTTAGTAGAGATCGGCTCTTCCGTTACGGCAGACAAGTTGACACCGGCTGGCTACCAAGGAGAGCAGGGGTGGTTGGTGCAGCGCTGTCTCCTGGGTATCTAATCACACGGGACAAAATGTACCCCACATGGCTATGATACTACAGTATTTCGGGATCTGTCCTCAAGTCGAGTCCTCTAGTGTCAGTGACTATCAATCAACACTGCCCCCGCATTGTTCACACTAGCCTCTCCGATGGGGGAGGGAGCTCTCTGGTCCCTTAATTTCCCCATGGAGCTTAAGCTGCAATCTGGACTTGGTCACCTTTTCTTCCTCCTTCCCATTACTTCTTCCTTGGCTTACTCTCCACACCACACTACTGTAACTTCTTTTCCATTCCTCAAAATCAAAATACCCATTATATTCCCTTGGTCTGGCTTCCCTAGTTAAGCCTCTCAGCCATGTCACTATACCTGAGGCCTAAGCTTCCCTTTCCAACTAGGGAACCCAGGAGTGGTGACATCTAAAGGTGGCTGCACCCATATACACACACACTTAGATGATTTAAACATATCACTACTACTTTACACATAACTACAGTATACATTAAATATTCATATAAAAGCAATTTCGTATTCAGGGGGTTGCAGGTCACAGGTCACTCTCCTACATTCCTCCCCTCTTGAAGCATGACTGTCCTCAGCGAAGCGGAAATCTCGAAGACACTAAAAGCATGTAATAAAATGTATACAATACTACCAATAACTGCTTGCCTTTCTAAAATCCCAACGTCTTCTCACTTAAGGTTGTCCCAATCTCCGTCCCACTAGTTTAGGACCCCGGATGCCACAACAGTTCAAGTTCATGTAAACAAGGGCCCTCAGTCTTTCTCATCAATTGGCCTGCTACGTCCACAGGCACAGTCCCTCAGGTTCCTGACCAAGCTGGAACATCTGGCTCACCTTCCATATGACTCTATCAGAGTGTCACAGGGAACTGCACCCTCGTATCTTATGGTGCAGAACCCACCCGCCATGGTTCTGGAATCCTAACTACTGGTATTTCTTCCATCAGCACTCAAATCCTAACCACACCTCACACCACACCCTGTCAGACACACCAGTGGGTTATCTAGCTGGAATAGGGACACCCGCCTAGGGGTTAGGCAGACTGATGGGAAAGATTTAGTCAGTTCTAGAGTAGCCCTCAAAGAGTGAGGAGCTGAGGGAGTTGGAGCTCCCTGTGTGACCTTGGTTGGGTCGCAGACGGCGGTCTAGGACCAAAGGAGTCGGAGACCCAGTCGCAGGGTATTGGAGGAGGTGTAACAGACTTAGTTTTGGAGAACGATCGGCACCAGAATGTCCAGTAACTGGACCGGTACCGAGCATGGCGGGGTACAGGACCCTAAATCGAGGAGCAGCTTCACGCAACCTGATAATTAACCTGTGGAGGATAGTTTTCCCCAAGAGCTCAGAAATCAAAGGCATCAACACAACGAGGGGGATAGAGTTTTCCAGCTTATGCAACCCACTGAAATCCCAAGTGTCAGGCATCGAGAGCAAAGCTCCACTATATCACTATAGGCAGCGGGACCCTGACAGCTTCAGGCCAACGGCTCACTTAGGAACTTCTACACTTGTGCAAGGAGGCAGGCCCCGGACCACTGAGCAATACCAGTGGCGACGGACACCCGGACGGGCTCCCCAAAGCGGCAGCGGTACCCAGAGACTTGGTTTACTCCTGTGTCAGAGTCTGCTTAGTGATTGCCCTAACATCTTCACAGCCTGAGTGAGTACACTGCCCTCCCTGCGTCCTGCCTGCCCGTATAGCCTGCACGACACCATCCACCACCATCCTCCAGAGTCCCGGGACCTCCCCTACCCGTTGAGGGATCACCATCTGGCTGCCCCACTCCATCTCTCCCGGGTACTCCCTTTACCGTGAACCACGGGTGGCATCACAAACTATCCCTTGTAAATACTTCCCCCTTTTAATCGAGTGGCCATTGAGCCCCAGGTCCGGGGACCCTCAAGCCACAGCAAAACCCGGATCCGAGCAGTTCGCCTACTCCCGGGGGCGGCACATCCACCCTCCCCCATATCATGATTCATAGGACTGGGCAAAGTCTCTCAGGTTAGGGCAAAGTCCACGGTGTTTGTGGTAAAGTTCAAATGGGCAAAGCTCAAAAGGGTCAATATGGGGCAAAGTTCATGAGAGCTGTAAGGGACAAAATAAAGCCCAGGCCTTCTTGGCCATGAGGACAGCAACCACATCCCTTTTCAACTCACACAAAGGCCTTTTATGGCCAACAGGGCTCTTTGCCCAACTGATGCTAGTCCGCTTCTAACTTCTTTCAACAGCAGGGAGTACCTTCTCGACTGTCCCCCTGCAGGACCTTTGGCCAATCAGGGTTCTGCAGCTGACGTATGAACATTCAAGCAGCTATCTTCTGTTCCTCCAGCTTCCTTCTCCATGTTTGGTAGGAGCGAGGAAACAATGGCTGCCTCCACCTCCAGGGGGCATGTAGATTGGCCATGAGATCCGCCTCTTCTGCAGGATCTAGAGGGGGCTCCTCCAAAGCAGGTCTGCCCAACAATACTTGAGCCCCATAGTTCCCAGATATGAAAACTGCAGTACTGGGGGACTCAGCTGGTGGGGACAGTGGCCTAGAAGGGTCAACAGCCTGGTGGTCTGGGTGCCCTGTTCCCTTCTCAGGCCAGTCTGAGTCTTACCTCTTTGGCATTCGCACCCTCTCTGGATCGACGTCGCTGATATTACTGCTACTCTTCTGCCTATTGCTCCAAATTTTGGATCTCCTCAGGAGTAGGGGGGTGAATGATCCCCACCACATATCAGCCTTTCCCCGATGTTCAGGTCTGGAGGTGGTAGGGCAGGGTGACTCTCTTCACTGTGTATCTATTAACATAGACCTGGTGTCCCGTCCGGTCTTTCACAATGAAGCCAAACCCCTTCTGTTGATTGAAGTCAATCACTGGCCATTCCGTACACTGGTCATAGAAATGGGTAGCCTTGGGTTTGGCCATCCATTCACATGCTAGGGAATCCGCCCGCATTCTTTCTTCCACCACGTTGAGGTCACACTTCGGGCCACATCTGAGGAAATCCCGACTACTGAGGAATAATGAGTTTCATATAGCCCACTCCCTCTCAAACTCAGTTCTCCTCGGCCTCTTGGGGACAGGGGTCCTCAGTGTACACACAGACTGGTGCACTGGGGATCTGAGACACTAAGATCAGACATGGGCTGGGGCACTTGTCGTCATTTGGAAGTCCATCCTTTTGAATCTTTAGGGCAGGCAGCTCTGGGAGGTTGGGGAAGCTGACTCAGTCTGTTAATCACGGCCTTCCGCCTGTTCCCTCCCTGGGGTTGGTTCTGTGGGGACCCAACTCCAGTACTGGACCCGGACATTTTTGCAGACCAGGCCCAGCAATGGATGGAGGACCGTGCTCCAGGTTATGTACAACAGCACCACCTGCTCCACTCCCATCGGGCGCTGCTGTTGACTGCCTTCAGCTCTCGATGTCGTGATCTGGAACATCTTTCCCGCCATCACTATCCTGCGTCTACTGCTCTCCAATCACCTTTACTGTCCTCTCATGGTGCCAGCCAACTGTGATTGCGTAGATGCGTAGTTCCTGTGTCACAATGCCTGCCTCTTCCGTGCCAGAGCTTGGTCACATCATCTGTCTAGCTTGCCAGCTGCGTCCAAAGGCATGCCTCTCTTACACATTGGGAAGCACTTACCACCATGGGTCTGTTAAGTGAGCACGCCTTCTTCTTGCAGACTCCTCCTATGGTGGGCTGGACCTTCATTGTCTACTGGAGTCCTTCCCAGTGCGGTCATCCCATCTCAGGCCAGACTTTCTCTTCAGTGCCTCCCCTCTTCAAGGCTGACACTCTCATAGGCTGATCATATTTTCGTGCTCTCAAAAGCTGTTCACACCTACGATAGACTTTACTTCCAGCCTTAGGCCACATGTCACCGCCATCTTGGGATCCATGCTGCTTCATTGCATCACAGTTTATTTATAGCGCCACTTCAGACTGCTCAACTTCATGTTCTGCATTCTCTGTGCCATGGGTCACATTCTCCCCATCATCATGCGAGATACCCATATCTTGCTGACCATGCCAAATGGAACTTGGCCAAGGGCAGTAGTTGTGGGCTTCACTGCGTCGCTTGCCCCCGTATGCTACAGACAAGGGGGTTTGAGTGTGTGAGGGAGTTTTCACTTTTCGCAACGGTACTTCTTTGCCACAATCCAGCTTCTCATTGTCTTGTTCACACTGTGCGGTTCTGCGTTCAGGGTTATTAAAGACGGATCCACAACGGTTAAAAACCGCACGTAATTTACCGGAAACAAGTTTCCAACGCCATTTCACTTCTCTTGCAAAAGGTTTCACACTTGGTTTCTTACAAGGCATTAACATCTTAGTTCAGACCGCCTCTTCCGTTATGGCTGCAGACAAGTTGACACCGGCTACCAAGGAGAGTGGTGGTGGTTGGCGCATCGCTGTCTCCTGGGTATCTAACCACACGGGTCAATGTTTATCGCAGTGATTCAAATGCCCTACATGGTTATGCTACTTTTTCGGGATATCTCTTCGAGTAGATTTCCCCAGTGTCAGTCACTATCTGACAACACTGACCCACCACTGTCTGCATTGTTCACACTAGCCTCTCTGATGGGGGTGTGTGACGCCCTGGCAAAACCAGGTTGTCACAGAGACTGCATCCATCCTACAGATGCAGGACTCTCTCTTCCTTGTCCTACAAACACAACCCCACACACAGGTACAAACACCAGCCACAAAGCCTTGTCACCCCCCCAGGACAATAGGGACACACCAGTGGATGGGGCCAGGCAGATGGTGACGCCCACCTAGGGGTCCTGAGATGTCAGAGGAGGGAACACAACAGTTAAGCCTAGACAGAGGAAGTGAGAGGAGTGAAGTGGTAGTCAGGGGTTGTAGCTCCCGGACTACCTGAGCTGACTAGGTGGCAAACGGCAGAGCAGGGCCACAGGCGATGGAGATCCGGTCGCGGGAGACCTTAAGTGGACCAGGGCAGGGTTGCAGCCTGCCGGTGCCGACAGCGGGAATCCGGTCCGGAGGCCGTGCACAGTCAGGGAGCCTGGACCCTAGGGCGAGGACAGCTTCAAGCCCCTTGTCAATTAGCCAGCAGGGGACAAGATTCCATGTCTTGTCCCACCAGTGAGCCCAGACAAAGCGAGATGGAAGCCCAACGTGGGGGATAGGGCGTCTGCAAGTGCCTGCAAAAATCCCAAGGGTCAGATCTCGCGGGCCACAGCTCCCACAGCAAAGACACCAGGAGTGAACTTTTCCCGTTTCATGCGGACTACTCAACACACAAGACAAAACACTGAAGTGCAGGAGGAAGGGCCCCTGTCCTGTCAACCAGTGTGTGGGACCCGAGCACACCCCTCCGGAGGCTACCGGTATCCAGCACTTGGTTTACTACTTGTACTTTGTGTGGTTTATTCAACAACAGTGAGTACACCGGTGTCATCCTGTCCAGCCCGCAGACGGCGCCCCAGCACTGCACACCACCTACACCTGGGCCCCGCGACAACACCTCCCCTACCCGTAGAGGGGATACCATCTTGCTGCCCCGCTCCATCAGCCTTGGACATCCCATACAAAGGCAGCGGCGGTGCCACCAACAAATCACCGCAACCCATGGGAGGCATCACTGACAAACTCTGTCTGGAGAGCCCGTTTGCCCGCAGACCGTGGGATCTCACTGCCTGTACGGTGGCTTTCTATCCCCCTCGGTGGGCTGTTGTCTTCAGTCGGGACTTGGGTGGCAAAGTACCTATAGTCCAGACCGCAATCAGTTAATTAACTCAGTCCAGTGGATTCTGGACCTCATTTCAGGGTCTGAGTACCCCCCTGTGTTCTCTGGTTTCTGAGTCGGTTCCCCGGGTTGGTACCGGCGGGCCACTACCCTGTCCCGGTCCACCACGGTTCCACCGAGCCGTCTTCCCGGCTCCTGCAGGCTGAGGCCACCGTTCGCCTCCTAGCCAAGGTGTTCGGGCTATGACCCTCACACCTGTCAGACTGTCACCGGCCTGTCTCACAGGCCTCACCTCCTCCACTCCTCAACTCCAAAGTCCGACTCACCTGACTGTGTTTCCTGCCTCAGGCCCTCAGAACTCCTCGGTGGGCGTGCCAACCACCTGGCTCCGCCCCCCTGGTGTGTTCATCAAGCACTGAGGGAGGTGACTAGGGTTTTTGTGGTTGGCTGATGACTCCTTTTTAGGGGACCGGTGTTGTGTAGGGCACTAACTGTGACTACCTGGCTAGTCCAGGGCGTCACACTAATACCCCCTTTATATTGTTGTGGGCGATGGGCTGCTGCACGAGCTCCGGATCCGGCTGCCACTCGAGCCACAGCCACGATCCCGTATCCGAGTGCCTTGAGTAGCTCCCCACTGGCCGTGGCCTGCGCCCCTGCCCGCGACAGGGGTGCTCTTTGGTTCCCCAATTACTCCATGGAGCTTAAGCTGCTATCTCGCCGTGGTCACCATTACTTCCTCTTGCCCATTTCTTCTTCCTTGGCTTACTCTCCACACCCCACTACTGTTACTTTTTCTAATCAACTCCCCAAAATCAGGAAAATACCCAACATTATTATTCCCTTGGCTGTGGGCCGACTTCTCTAGTTAACCCTCTCAGCCCTGTCAGTATACTTGAGGCCTAAGCTTCCCTTTCAAACTAAGAAACCCAAGACTGGTGACATCTAATGGTGGCTGACAGCACTACGCCCATATACATACACACGCAGGGGAGTTATACATATTACTACCACTTTTAAAAGCAATGGCGTCTTTAGTGGGGTGCAGGTCACTGTCCTATACTTTTTCCCGTTTCCAGCTGTATCTAAAACCAGAGGCAAATAACACAGAACCCACCAATAACAAGAAGAGATGGGTACAGGTCAGCTTCTTCTCCATCTCAGGCACAGTAACTATCATTGCCCATTTCCCCCAGATCAGGCTCAATACACACCCATATTAAAGCAAATAAACAGGAAGCACCATTATCAAAGGGATCATCTGGAAAAATACTCAAGTTTCTCATTGACTTTCATTATGCTCAATCCTCGAGTAGAGCCCCTCTGAGCGTTGTTTCAAGTACCGAGCACCCGAGCATGGTAGTGCCCAATTCCAGCCTTGCTGAAGTGTGGCGCCCCTGACCTGGTCAGGCACCACTGAGTACTGCACCTGTGGCGCCCTGGACTAGCCAGGTCGTCACAGGTGCTACAGCACAACACCCCCACCCCGAGATAGGCACATCAGTCAGACACAAATCCTTGTTGCCTCCCTCCAGGGGCTGATGTCCACACCAAGTGGGGTGGAGCCAGGCGGTTGGCCCCACCCACTGAGGAGTTCACAGGCCTGGAGGCGGGAAAAGGAAGTCAGTCAGAAGTGAGCAGGAGTCAGGAGAGCAGTGAAGTAGTAGTGGAGGAGCAAACTGACTGTGTCCGGGTATGTGGCCCGGGCACCGAGAGCAAGGTTGGCAGACGGTGGTGGCCGTCTGCAGGAGAGGCAGATCGACGCAGAACCGTAGGACCGGGGACGGGCGGTGGCCCGCCGGTACCGAACCGGGGACCGAAGTGAAGCCAGCACAAACCGGCAGGGCCTACGGACCAGGCTAGGAGTCGCCGTTAAACAGGTCAAATCCGTTAGTGACCGGAACCCCAGGGGTTTCCTACCAGCCAAGACCCGATTGAAGGCAACCGTCCAAACAGCAAAAGGGAAATACAGCTACCGCCACAGCTAGAGTTCCCAGGGCCAGAGCCTGCGGGCAAAAGGGCTCCTCCGGCACATATCCACGCTGGGGAGCAGGTTACCGGTGGGAAGCCATCGGGACTGAACACACACAAAAGGTGCAGGGAAAGGCAGCCACCACCAACCGTCCAGGAGAAGCCACAGCAGCCGGCTGCGGGACCCGTCCATCCAGCCGTTTGTTTTACCAGAGACTGTGCATCCATTTGTGGCGGAGTGAGTACTACCGTGCCAACTGGCACCGCGCTGCGCAGTCCAAGCGACCCTGCACCTTGCCAGCCCTGCTTCCTCGTCACCTCAACCGGGCCCCGGGACCCCAACCCCCTACTCACGGAGGGGGAAAACATCTCAGCTGCTCCCTAACAACGCTCCCGGGATCCCCGTCACCAGCAGCGGTGGTGCCCACCTTCACCACAAAACGTGGGTGGCGTCACGGACCAAATGCCCAAACCAAACCACTCCTTTCACTCACGGGCGAGGAGCGCCACTCAAGTTCCCGGATCCAGCCCACCGCTGGAGCCACCGAGCAGCAGCAGCAGCAGCGCCGGACCCGAGCGCCAGCGAGAGCGCAGCAGCGACGGCTCCCTCCCTGCCCGCGACAACTTGGCGTCACGAACAGGATCTTACCGTTCTACCGGCTGGTAGAAGTGCGCCTTGTGTCCCGCCGGTGGTATCCGGCCGAAAAAAATTTCAGAAGCCGCCATCTTGGGCATGAAGATTTTCCCGCTGGAGCGTCTTCTCGAGCAGTGGAGGCGCGAAAGCCGAAGCTCCGCCCCTGAAGAGGAGGTGCTGAGAAAAGATCAAGGGGGACGGATGGTGTCCGGCCGCATGTAAACCGTGGCTATAAAAGCAGGGACGCCAGGACTCTGCGGCCATATTTGGTTCCTGGAAGATACCGCTGCCAATATGCACCGTCCGTCCAGTAACACCGCAGTCCCCGCGCCTGGTACCGCGGTGTGGGTGGAGATCCGGACCGTTTAGCTGAGCAGCCGCCTGCAGGTCCGAATGCAGCCCCTCCTGGAGGAGTGGGAGGCCGACATGGCGGACGTGGTGGCGGCCATACGGAGACGCGAGGTAGAGGAAGAATTGGAAGTGCGGGTAAGCGACCCACGCCCTGTGTTCCTACAGGATTGGTCATTGCGGCTGAGGGGCCCGGTCTGTGCCCACTCGCCCTGCTGCCTCCCCCGCTACCCGTGTTGGCTGCTGCTGCCTCGACACTAGGCCCGCTACCCCCGCAACCGGTAGTGGAACCCTGCCTGTCCGCCCAAGCGGACTAGCCTGCAGCTGAAGCCCGTAGCCGCCCCGAGCCGCTTCCCTGGAAGCTTCCGAAGGCATTACCCATCGGTGAAGACGTACCAGTGGCACCAGAAGTGATCGTGCCTAGTCCCGTTCCGGCACCGGTGATCCATCCCGTGCAGGAGGAGGCGGAGGTCAAGCGGGAAAGGACCCCTGTACCCATCCCCCACGCCTTGGCTGAGGCTGCGCCGGCTCGTTGCTGCAAGGCAGCGCCCCAGGCCATGTCACCGCGGGATCTTCCACTGAGGGCGCCAGTAGTGGGCAGTGTAGTGGAAATTCTGCGGGGCCTGACCTGCGCGCAGGGACAAGCAGCTGCCCCTTACTGGGACAGGGAACCGACCCCATTGGGCCGAGAGATTGCGGAGAGGGAGAAGCGGAAGGCTGAGCTGATAGCCCGCACCATACAAGAAAAGGAGAGCCTCCGCAGAGCCACCTTCCGGGTACGGGGCCCGGTCCACGAGGGGCAAGTAAGAAGGTTTGATATCCGTCGGGGATATGGATTTATTTTTGAGCTGGGCCTGGAGGCCGAGGTGTTTGTGGCCCAACGGGACGTTAATGCTCATCTGCCAGAGGGCCACCCGGGTCGCAACCTGCTCCCAGGCGACTTAGTCACGTACACGTGGCACTGTGGAGAGAGGGGCTGGTTTGCCCTGGATGCCAAGTTGAGAGGAGGCCAGGAGGCCCAAGAACCGGCCCAGCCCCCTCATCCGGCCTGCGTTGAGGATTTAAAGTAAATTCAGCGGTCCCTCCATTGCACCGTTGTCCCCGTTGGGACCACCAGTACCGTTAACCTGTTGAATGAAAGTAATCAAAACCGAAGATGTCACCTGATTGTCGATTGTGATTGACCCGGCCGTTGCCGGCAAGTAGTCCCCATAGGGACCCTTTGTTACCGTGCATAAGAAACTGCTTATGGACATGCCTGAGAACTAGCAGGGCACCCACAAACTGGTGGAAATGTAAATATGTTGGCATGTTTCCGTTGCCGCCTCCGGAAAGGCAGGTTGGAGGAAGGGCCCGCAGCAGAGTAGGCTGGGGTCCGGCCACTGCCTGGACCGGTGGCCATCCTCCGGGGGTCAGGGGTCCCCCTGGACGTGGGGTCCCCTGAAGTGACCGTAGGGTGCGAAACACCATTTTTTGTTCCCGCTCGGGCAGCCTGGATATGGACTGGGGTCAAGGGGTGCTGCCCACTTCTTAGTGGCAGCATCAGGGCCAGGTTGTTTGAGTGGGAGAGCGGAAGCCGACCGTTATTAATAAAAATGTGTTGTAACGTTAAAGTACCGTGCCTCCCGTTAAGGGAAGATCCATAAGAATGCTTTGTTGAATGTTTTTCATATGTTTTTCTACCTTTTTCAGTTAAAAATAAAACCGGTGATGGACGGGCAGCCCGCGGACGGTCTGCATTTAAACAAGGGGGAATGTGGCGCCCTGGACTAGCCAGGTCGTCACAGGTACTACAGCACAACACCCCCACCCCGAGATAGGCACATCAGTCAGACACAAATCCTTGTTGCCTCCCTCCAGGGGCTGATGTCCACACCAGGTGGGGTGGAGCCAGGCGGTTGGCCCCACCCACTGAGGAGTTCACAGTCCTGGAGGCGGGAAAAGGAAGTCAGTCAGAAGTGAGTAGGAGTCAGGAGAGGAGTGAAGTAGTAGTGGAGGAGCAAACTGACTGTGTCCGGGTACGTGGCCCGGGCACCGAGAGCAAGGTTGGCAGACGGTGGTGGTCGTCTGCAGGAGAGGCAGATCGACGCGGAACCGTAGGACCGGGGACAGGCGGTGGCCCGCCGGTACTGAACCGGGTAGTGAAGTGAAGCCAGCACAAACCGGCAGGGCCTGCGGACCCCGACCAGGCTAGGAGTCGCCGTTAAACAGGTCAAATCCGTTAGTGACCGGAACCCCAGGGGTTTCCTACCAGCCAAGACCCGATTGAAGGCAACCGTCCAAACAGCAAAAGGGAAATACAGCTACCGCCACAGCTAGAGTTCCCAGGGCCAGAGCCTGCGGGCAAAAGGGCTCCTCCGGCACATATCCACGCTGGGGTTACCGGTGGGAAGCCATCGGGACCGAACACACACAAAAGGTGCAGGGAAAGGCAGCCACCACCAACCGTCCAGGAGAAGCCAAAGCAGCCGGCTGCGGGACCCGTCCATCCAGCCGTTTGTTTTACCAGAGACTGTGCATCCATTTGTGGCGGAGTGAGTACTACCATGCCGACTGGCACCGCGCTGCGCAGTCCAAGCGACCCTGCACCTTGCCAGCCCTGCTTTCCCGTCACCTCAACCGGGCCCCGGGACCACCAACCCCCTACTCACGGAGGGGGGAAACATCTCAGCTGCTCCCTAACAACGCTCCCGGGATCCCCGTCACCAGCAGCGGTGGTGCCCACCTTCACCACAAAACGTGGGTGGCGTCACGGACCAAATCCCCAAACCAAACCACCCCTTTCACTCACGGGCGAGGAGCGCCGCTCAAGTCCCCGGATCCGGCCCACCGCTCGAGCCACCGAGCAGCAGCAGCAGCAGCGCCGGTCCCGAGCGCCAGCGAGAGTGCAGCAGCGACGGCTCCCTCCCCGCCCGCGACACACCCATGCTGGGACAGTGCTTCCAGGTAATTCCAAAGGCCAGAATGAGGTGTGTACGCACAGACACATAGCAACCAAGTCTCCCACACCATTAGATGGGACCCTTGGTTAGCCTCTGGAAGAGGCAAAGGATGTAGTGGAGGGGCTGGGAGCTAGGTTGCAGAGGCTGTCAGGAAAGAGGTGGAGCAAGCCAGTCTGGTGGCAGTGAGCGCGGTTGCCAAGAGGGACGCAGACGTGCACACACGCTAGTCAGACCCTGCACGTGTGGTAGCTGTTAGCGGGGGAGAACGGTTATCAGAAAGTCAGTCTGAAAGACACCTGAAGAGAGGCGGTCGAGTACGGGGACTGCTGGTAATTAGGCATGCACGGTGAATAGGGCCCTAGAGTAGACATCCATTTAGTGGTCTGCGAAACCTGCAGGTGAGGGGACTAGAGGTTCCCTATCAACCAAACAGAGTCCGAGCCTCAGCAGCAACGAGGGGACCCATAAGAAAACAGAGCTTGCAGCCATCTCACCTGGTCCACGTTGCCGGCAAACGGGCCAAAAGGGAAGAAAGGGCAGTAGCAACTTCCCTGGATAGACCCCACAGTACTCCAAGTCAGGGGTAATCCGAACAAAAGAAGTGCTAGGAAGGCGAGTTAACGGTTACCCTCAGATCGGCCTGAAGGAGTTCCTGGTTCCACTTGGTTTGTCTCAGCATCGCCCGGGCTACCTCAGGAAAACAACAAAAGTGAGTAAAAACTAGTTGAAAGACTTTCCGGACTGAGCCTGAGTTATTCTGGGACCTGTTGTTCCACACACCCGAGACCCTGGGGCCAGCCTTCTCTCATGGGAGGCCACACCATCCGACTGCAGACTCCATCAGCCCCAGACGCTCATTAAACCTGCAGTGGCGGTCACCCGTGGCGTCACGACTTCTATATACATACTAAACCGACATACCTGTTGCCATATATACCCAAGTGAAGACCCTGTGGCGTCCCTTAGGGTGGAGTGATGTCCCTGGGGCGACCGCTGCAGGTGGGTTCCACAGAAGCATCCCCAGATCATCACCGATCCTCCACCAAGTTTCACAGTAAGTGCAAGACACTGTGGCTTGTACGCCTCTCCAGGTCTCCGTCTAACCATTAGATGACCAGGTGTTGGGCAAAGCTGAAAATCAGACTCATCAGAGAAGATTACCTTACTCTAAAAATTGGGAAGGTATTGGGCAGATTAAACTTAGCGAAGGACGTATGAATCAAGCCACATACGAGGTTATCCTGGAAAAACAGTTGCTTGCTTCTGCTCAGGCAATGTTCCCCAACTGTGAGGACTGGTCTTTCCAGCAGGACAATGCGCCATGCCCCACAGCTAGGTCATTCAATGTGCGGAAGAAGGACCACCACATCAAAACCCTGTCATGGCCAGCCCAATCTCCAGACCTGAACCCCATTGAAAACCTCTGGAATGTAATCAAGAGGAAGATGGATAGTCACAAGCCATCAAACAAAGAAGAACTGCTTAAATTTTTGCACCAGGAGTGGCATAAGATTACCCAAAAGCAGTGTGAAGGCTGGTGGAAGCAGCCAAGACACATGAAAACTGGGATTAACAATCCTGGTTATTCCACAAAATATTGATTTCTGAATCTTCCTGAGGTAAAACATTATTAGAATTGTTGTTTCTAAATTATTATCAACTTGTTTTCTTTGCATTATTTGTGCATTGTTCTGTTATTTTGACCATTTCTCATTTTCAGAAAATAAATACAAAATGTATTGCTTGGAAATTCGGAGACGTCGTCAGTAGTTTATAGAATAAAAGAACAATTTACATTTTACTCCAAAAAATAAAGAGAAAAATCTGAAAAACTGACAATTTTGCAGCGGTCTCTTAATTTTTGCCAGAGCTGTATATACAAGGATGGAGACATACAGTATAAACCAGGAATGGGCCCAGTATTTGGGACATATATACCTGTAAGGGGCCCAGGATGAAGGACATATATATCAGGATGGAAGATATATATGCTAGGTTGAGCTCAGGATGAGGGCATACATTCCAGGATGTGACACATATATACCAGAAAGGGGCCCAGAATGAAGGACATATATACCAGGAAGGGGCCCAGGATGGGGACATATATACCAGGATGGGAGACATATATACCAGAAAGGGGCCCAGAATGAAGGACATATATACCAGGAAGGGGCCCAGGATGGGGACATATATACCAGGATGGAGTAAATGTATACCAGGAAGGGGCCCAGGATGGGGACATATATACCAGGATGGAGGACATGTATTATAGGAAGGGGCCCAGGATGAAGGACATACTGTATATACTAGCATGGGGGAAATATATACCTGGAAGGGGCCCAAGATGGGGGGCATATATCCCAGGACATGTGACATGTGTAAGATGGGGCCCAGGATGGGTGACATTCATCCATGATTACTATACATATATTACTATATAACGAAGGGGGGCAATATGTATGCCTTTATAGGATTTAAAACGCTAAAGTGACTCGCCCACCCCAGGGCTGTGGGACACCCGGTGCCGGGCCGGACTAGTCCGGGGGTCGTCAGTGGTGGCGGGGCCCGACTCCGTGGCCCTGGTGGGTGTCAGTTAAAATGGCTGGTGACTTGGGAGTAATTAAAGTTTTTATTTCGTGACGCCACCTGTGGTTTGCGGCTATTAAGCCGCCGCTGCTGTGTAAGGCCTCCGGGGTGATGATATGGCAGCAATGGTGGTACTGCTCCCCACAGGCGGAGCGGTGCCCCGGGGACACTGTTGGTGCTCGTGAGAGTCTATGGTGTTGTGTGGATAACACGGTGCAGGGCCGGCAGGCAATGAAAGAAACAGGCACAAGCAACAGTCTCTTTACCTTCTCCTCTTTTACTTCACAAACGGTTAGTCCTGGGAGACCATTACAGGTGGTAGAGGGCTCCGGCCGGCCTGGAAGTAACTGAGATGTCGTTTTGGCCAGATGAGTGTGAGGCCTACTCCTGCTCTTTTCCTTTCTGTAATAGGACCCTGCTCTGTGAGTTTAGCAATGGCCCTCTTGCTGCTTGGACCGGTGGTATGTCCCTTTCCCTCTGTGGTAGGCTGCGCAGGCCCTCTCTGGTGCTTCTCTGCTGGAGTCCACACCGGGCACTGATGATGCAGCTGTACCTTCGGGCTGTTTATGGGCCAGGTGCTTGCAGCTCTCCTGCCCTTCGGATTTGGCTACCAGGGAGTATTTTAGGCCCTGGTGGCCACAGACTCCGATGTCCGAGTCTCTTCTGTGCCTCTCTGCTCCTCCTGCTTCACTGGGTCAAGCTGCTCCAGCTCTAGGCCCCAGTTCCACAGGACAGCACTACTCTGCGTCTGCTTGCTATGACTTCTCTCTACAGACTGACTACTAACCCCTCCCTCAGGTCAGGCTTAAGGAATGCTCCCTGGAATTCCAGGTTTAGAGCTCCCCCTGCTGGCCCGAGGGAGGAACTGCGTTGGATGTTAAACTTACTGGCCAATAGACCTCCCAATTACCTCCAGGCTCAGCATTAACCCTTTGGAGGGGCAATGCTGTTGTGGCGACCAGGTCCTGGGGCGCCACACTCCCCCTTAGTTAAACTCAGTTCTCCCGGACGGAAGAAAACAAAACAAGACATAACATGTTACAACCTTAAACAACTATAAGAGTCCATTGTGGCTCCCTGCCGGGTGTCCATTACACTGCTCCATGGGGGACCCGCCGCGATAAAACCCCCAACGTAGGCTCTGGGCGTGCGTCAGAGCATTGCTGACCCCACTCTATGCACGCCGGACGGGTTTTTCTTCAGGGGTGTTGAGCACACTGATGCTAACTATGAACAATTAAAGTGTTGGCCACTCATAGTCCAGTGGCCCAATTGTCCATTTACTTAATCACCTAAGACAAAAAAAACATTTTATACAAGACATTTCAACTAACTATATACATTCTGTTAGGTATTTTACTTTCTATGTTCTATACCTTGGAGCCATTGTCTTCCGCCTGGTCGGACGGGATCAAGGGTTCCACTGCTTTGATGGTATTGTTAGGCTGGGGCCACACGGGCACTACTGCGATCCACTTGCATGAGACTCGGCTCGTGCTGGCAGTACAGCAGAGCCGAGTGTCATGCCTGTGTCCTTGCAACTGAGGTCCGTTCGTGCGAGCAGACCTCAGCTGCGGGGGGCGGGCCGGCACTCAGGAGGGGAGGGAGGGATTTCTCTCCCTCTCTACTGTGTAGCCGGGTATTGCCATTCTCGCACTGCACTAGCAGTACACTGGTGTACCGCGAGTGCAGTGCGATTTTTCTCTCGCCCCATTCACTTGAATGGGTGCGAGAGAAAGAGACTCAGCTTACAATCGCAGCATGCTGCGATTGTTTTCTCAGTCCGATTAGGGCTGAGAAAATAATCGCCCATGTGTGCTGACACACAGGCTAGAATTGGTCCGAGGGGAATGCGATGTTTTATCGCACTCCACTCGCACCGATTTTCTCGCCGTGTGGCTTAGCCCTAACTGACAGTGTACAGTTTTGCTACAGTGGCGTACCGGGGCAATTTGGCTTCCTCCTCCCCACAATTCAGGACACGGACGGGCACTCTTCCCTTGCGGACGTCTGCTACCCCTCTGGCTATCAGGACACCAGGCCTACTTTCTGAATACACAGGTTCCACCAGGGCCTGGTAATCTTGACCCTTGAGGCCTATTGCTGCCCGACACCATATCAACATTTCACTTTTTGGGGGGATTGCAATGGGGAGAGACAGGGCCGGCTCCAGGTTTTTGTGGGCCCCCGGCGGAAGAGTCCCAGTGGGCCCCATCCACACGCAGACACACATACGTACACATACATATGCATATTTTTTTTTTTTTTTTTTTAAACTTTGAATTTTTATTGAGATTTTCAATTTACGTTTTTCATACATAAAATAAAACATAAAATTCAGAATTCTTATCGAACCTAGACAAACAATGACAGGACAGGTGAGGAGGGTTAGGAGGGGAGAGGAGAAATAGGAGGGAAGAGGGAAGGGTTTCAAGAGTCCATGCTCCTTCCATAGGACCCATAGGCCTCAGTCTCACAGATCCTCCTGTCCCGCAAAGTAGTCCCATGGTGCCCACACGGCCTGGAAGCGGTCAACTGTGTCATGCAATAGTGCCGTGAGATGTTCCATGCGTCTAACGTCCAGTAATCTATACTTGAGGCTCTGGAGTGAGGGTGTCCCTGGCTGCCTCCAATTCTTTGCAATTAAGCATCTGGCCGCCGTAAGGATGTGGGACAAAAGCTTAGAGGCCGTTTTTCCCAATCCCCCATTCCCAAGACCCAGAACATAGATCAGGGGATCAAGATCAACCTCTATATATAGTACTTTATGGATCAACCCTCTAACCCGCTCCCAGAAGGGGACTATCCCTGGACAGGACCAGAATATGTGCAGAATGGTGCCCCTGCCTCCCCCGCATCTCCAGCAACAAGCCGGTATGGAGGGGTCTATGCCATGAAGGAAATCTGGAGTGTGGTACCAAAATAGCAAAATTTTATAGATATTTTCCTTATATAGTGTGCATATTGACGTCTTGGCGGCGTTTCCCCAGATTGCTGCCCATTCCTGAGGAAGTATCCGCCTTCCCAATAGAGACTCCCATTTCCGCATGTATGGAAAAGACCCCTCGGGCCCCTCCCGTGACTCAGAAAGCAAAATGTAAATTTCCGAAATTAGTCCCTTAGTATCAGTGCCTCTTCTGCAAATTTTCTCAAAATCTGTGGGAATCGAGGCCCCTGCCCTGCCTAACAAGGAGCCAGCCAAGTCTCTGATCTGCAGATATTGGAAAAACTCTCGATTAGAGAGAGAGAATTTATCTCTAAGGTACTCAAAGGAATGGATCTGCATTGTACTTCCATCTATAATGTCTGCAAATCTGAATAGACCTGCCTTGAGCCAGGGGTGCACCATGTCCGACTCCAGACTGCTTGGGAGCAAGGGTTGGTATATGAAGGACACCAGAGGGGAGCAGGGGGATGCCAAAGGAAATCTTCTAATGCAAAATGCCCAGAGGTCCCTAGTGAACTGCATCGGTCCAAGAAGAGGGGGGGGCGAATCACACCGGGCCGGGGGCCACAGGAGCGTGTTTGGATGTATAGGCGCCAGCCAAAGTTTTTCAATCTCAGTCCACCTGTTGTATGCCCAAAGGGACACCCAACAGGGGATCCTCCTAAGATGGGCCGCCCAATAGTATTTTAGGATGTCCGGGACAGAAAGCCCCCCCCTGTTTCTCCGAGCCATCAACACCTCCCTGGCCACCCTATGACGTTTGTTACACCAAATAAATCTAAGGATAGCCGCCTGAAGGGACTTCAGCTCCTTTATTGGTACCTTAACTGGGAGGGTTTCAAAGAAATATAATAATTTTGGGAGCAAGCTCATTTTAACCGCCGCAATGCGCCCCATCCACGAAAGAGGGAGGGGCAACCACTTGCTCAAAAGATTTCTCAGCTCTCGGAAAAGGGGGGGGAAGTTAAGGTTATAGAGGGAATCATAAGTAGATGTGAGGTTAACCCCCAGGTACTTGACCGCATCTGTCTTCCAACGAAACTTAAAATTCAAACGCAGGTAATCCAGGGCCACCGGGTCGAGATTCAAGGGCATTGCCTCCGTTTTGCTAGAATTGATCTTATACCCCGAAAGGCTCCCGTACCTACCCAAGGTGCACATTAAAATTGGAAGGGACACATGGATGTTAGTAAGTGTAATGAGCACATCGTCGGCAAAAAGCGAGATTTTAAACGGTTTATTCCTGACCAGGACCCCCGAGATGTCTGGGTTGCTCCTGACCGAGGCCGCGAGGGGCTCTATGCATAGCACAAAAAGGAGGGGGGACAGGGGGCACCCCTGCCTGGTGCCATTGGAGATGAGAAAAGGCTTAGAGATGTGGAGGGGGAGTTTGATAGAGGCCGTAGGAGCGCTATACAGGGACTTCAAGGCCCGCATAAAGCCACCCGAGATCCCAAAGACCTCCAGTGTCTTGAAGAGAAAAGGCCACGCAAGGCGGTCAAAAGCCTTCTCTGCATCTAGACTCAACACCAACGCCTGTTGCTTCGTCCGATTTGCCACATCCACCAGGTCTATGACCTTCCTGGTGTTGTCACCCCCCTAACGGCAAGGGACAAAACCCACCTGGTCTTTATACACGAGTTGGGGCAACCATCGATTAAGCCTGGCCGCCAAGAGCTTGGTGAACATCTTCAAATCGGAGTTCAAAAGGGCTATTGGTCTATAATTAGCACAGTCCAATGGGTCCCTGGGTGGCTTGGGCAGGAGGATTAAATGGGAGTGTAGCATGGATGGAGGGATAGGGTCACCCTGAAGGAAAGAGTTAAACAAGGCGGCCATGTGTGGGAGGAGCTCCGCCGCAAACACCTTGTAATAAAAATAAGTAAAGCCGTCCGGGCCTGGTGACTTCCCGCCAGGCAGGGCTTCCAGAACTTGCTCCAGTTCCTCTGTAGTAATCTCTTCATTCAAAGCCGCGGCTGCTCCGCAAGGCAGTGAAGGGAGCTCAAGGGCCGAAAAATAGTCCCCAAGTGCCCCAGCCCCGCGCGAAGCCATGCCCGGGGGAACCGGAAGGTTATAAAGCTTGCTGTAGTAATTGAAAAAAATGTCAGCTATTGAAGCGGGGTGATAGTGGATAATGCCCTTTTCGTCGCGCAGAGCCTGAGGGCATGAGGATGTAGCGCGCTCCTTAAGCTGCCTGGCGAGTAAGGTATGAGCCTTATTACTCCTTTCATAGTATCTTTGTTTGGAAAAGGTTAGCAATTTTTCTGCTCTGCCAATTGCCAAGTCTCTCAACTTTTCCCTAAGGCTGATGACTCTCCTAAGAATAGTCAGTGATGGGGCAGCCGCCAGTCTCCCCTCCTGTAGCTTAAGATGGGCCGTTATAGAGTCCCGCTGACTTGTGGCATTCTTTTTAGCCCTGGCGCCCTCTCTAATGCATAGTCCCCTCATCACTGCCTTGTGAGCTTCCCAGAGTGTTGCCGGCGACGTGACCGTGCCCGTGTTCAACTGAAAGAATTCGACCAGTTCCTTATTTAAAAAGGCCCTAGTGTCGGGATTTTTGATCAGAGATTCATTAAGGCGCCAATGCTGAGGCCTAGGTCGAGGACCATCTTTCTTGAAGTCCATTGTGAGTGGGGAATGGTCTGACCACGTAATGGATCCCATCTCCACCCGCTCAAGACGCCCCAGCAGCTGTGAGTCAATGAAAAAATAGTCTATTCTGGTGTGCGTCTGATGCGGATGCGAGTAGAAGGAAAAGGCCTTCTCTCCCGGGTGGTCCACCCTCCAAGCGTCGTATAAAGCGCCTGATCTAATGAGCCTACGAAAGTCCCGGGACAAATTTTTCAAAGCACCCGATGGAGGGTGTCCACCCACAGAGAGTCTGTCGGCCACCTCCGAAAAGGGGATGTTAAAGTCTCCCCCCAACACCGTAGAGGCCGGTGCCAGTCCGCCTATCAGATCGAGTATTTTCTTAAGAAAGCGTATCTGCCCTTCATTAGGTGCATAAATGTTGGCCAGTATGTGCGGGGATCCCCCCAGTTGGCCCTCCAGAATCACATATCTACCCTCTGGATCGCAGTGAGAACCCGTAATTTGTAGAGGACAACTGGAGGATATTAAAATAGCAACTCCCCCCCTCTTGGAGCCCGAGTAAGCCGAGTAATGGATGGGAAAGCGGTGGGACGCAAATTTGAAAGTGTTTGATTCCACAAAATGTGTTTCTTGGATAAAGGCTATGTCTGCACCTGATGTTTTCAGTTCCTGTAGCAGCAATTTCCTCTTACGGGGTGAATTCAGACCTTTTACGTTAAGAGAGATAATGCGGGTCATATCTAAAACTTAGAAGTAAGAAAAAGCTAATGGCACACCTATACCGTCGGGGGCATGACTTCCCCTGTGAAGCCGGCCAGAGGAGACGGTCCATACGACAAAGGGCCGCAGCTCCCAGGGACTCTAGAAGGGGTGGTACCTGAAAGGACACATAAGGAAAAAACATCGGGGAGGGGGGAAGACAAGGACAAACATAGAAATGAACATGAATTAAGAACATTAACCAAAATGCATAAACCTTAGGCATAGATTCCCGGGGGGTAAACCCGGAAGGGAGAGACCTAGAGGGAGGTTCCCCAACCCGTCTGGGCTGAGAGAGCCACCCACCTCACTCCCCAGTAGCCCTCCCACGGGGGTCAGTCCAGTGGGCACGGGCCCGTGCCTAAAGGAAACAAGGGAGAAAAAAAAACAAAACAAAAAACCTCAACCACTAACTCCAAGTAAGGGGACCGGGCTCCCGCCAACCCCCCTACCCCCCACGGCATCATTGTGGCTACAGCCCCCCCCCCCCTTATGCAGCTCAACAGACCCAAAGGGCCGCAGATGACACAATGGACAGTCAGAGGCTTGCTGTAGAGAGAGTCACAGTATCACAAAGCATGCTCAGCCACTGGAACTCAGAGGGTATAAGAAATAGGCACCAACCAGGTTAAGAAGTGTCCTCAACGGTGAGCCGGGGAGGGGGGCGACCCGCGGCCCCTACCTCCTCTCCCCCCCAAAGCCCCACGCCCTCCACCCCTCACCTTGGACCACACGGGAGGGGGCGGACCTTCCAACCTTTGCAAGTCCCAATCTGGGATACAGACCGCTGGAATGTCCAGTGCTTCACAGAACAGAGTGGTATCTGCTGGAGTGCGAAGGGTCGCCGATTTACCCCCTCTGCGCGCTGTTAGTGCAAACGGGTAACCCCAGCGGTATGGAACCTGGTGCTCCTTCAGGCTCGTGAGGAGGGGTTTGAGGTGCCGCCTTTTCTGGAGTGTGATGCGAGAAAGATCCGGGAAAAGCTGGATTTCCTTGCCATTGAACACAGATGCCGTGCGCCTCATTCTAGCCTTAGCCATGATCAGTTCTTTGGTGGAGAAGTCGTGGATGCAACAAATGATGTCCCGGGGTTGGGTGGATAAATTCTTCGGCTGTAAAGCCCTGTGTGCCCTGTCCAGCTTGATGATGTTAGAAGGGGGAGCGTCCAACACTTCATTAAAGATGGATTGTAGTATGGAGTTTGTGTCCTCGGGCCCATCTGACTCTGGGACCCCCCTCACACGGACATTGCAACGGCGTCCTCTGTTGTCGAGATCCTCTATGTGAGACTGCATATCCTCCATAATTTTTTGTTGCGATGTTGCCAGTTTGTGTAATTCTGATACATGGGATCTGGTGATGTCATGCTCTTCCTCCAGGGATTCAATTCTGCCAGACAATTGCTGCAAATCTCTCCTCACTTCAGCTATTTCTGACCTGCAAGTTGCTTTAACCTCATGTATGAGGCATTGAAAGTCCTCTTTAGAAGGAAGTTTACTTATGAAATCATGCATGTCCTTATAGAAGGTGTCTGGCCCTTTAAGGTGAGCACCTGCAGTAATAGACGCTGGAGTTTTAGTCTGGTGCTGGGGAAGCTGGGGAAGTTGATCTCCACACCGAGGCCCAGAGGGGGGAAGCAGGCTGCTCTGTTCCCTGATATTACCAGCTGTGGCTGCAGTCCCTTCTCCCGGCAGTGGGGAGGGCTGCCCCCCGACCTCCACCTTATCTCCCACAGCCACTATGTGCTCCTGGGCCTGCTGCTGCTGTGCCTGAGGATGCGATGCAGTGCAGGGCTGCTGAGCCAAGGCATTCCCTGTTGGAACTGCTGCAGAGATTCCTCCACTTTCCCCTGTGTCCCCGCTCACCCACTCCTCCTTCTCTTGCTGCTTAGCAGGCCGGGCCAGTGCCTCCATTTCCCCTCCATGCTCCTGGAAAGATGGCGTCCGGGCCTCCCCTGGACCCTGTTCCAGGCCCAAGAAAGTATCCAGCGCCGTGGTGTGCAGCGGGGGGGGCACCGATGCCTGCTGCGATGGTTTAATCCTCCGTGGTCCCATCCTGAGAGCCGGTGAGTAGGTTTGTGCTTATGATAAGTGCTGATTTAGCTGAGGGTCAACAGGAGCTCCTCTTCCCCACGTCCACTCAGCTCAGCATCCTGGACACCCACATACATATACATATTTAACGACAAACTCACAAAAATACATATAGAACTGACACATCTATACAGTCATATACACTGACATACATAGATACACATCATACATGCATACAGAAACACACAACACAACTCTGCTGGATACATACAGACACACATAGCTCTGCTATATACATACAGACACAGCGCTGCTACATACATACACACCTAGCTCTGCTATATACATACACACCTAGCTCTGCTACATACACACATAGCTCTGCTACATACATACAGACACAGCGCTGCTACATACATACACACATAGCTCTGCTATATACATACAGACACAGCGCTGCTACATACATACACACCTAGCTCTGCTATATACATACACACCTAGCTCTGCTACATACACACATAGCTCTGCTACATACACACATAGCTCTGCCACATACACACATAGCTCTGCCACATACACACATAGCTCTGCCACATACACACATACCTCTGCCACATACACACATAGCTCTGCCACATACACACATAGCTCTGCCACATACACACATAGCTCTGCCACATACACACATAGCTCTGCCACATACACACATACCTCTGCCACATACACACATAGCTCTGCCACATACACACATAGCTCTGCCACATACACACATACCTCTGCCACATACACACATACCTCTGCCACATACACACATAGCTCTGCCACATACACACATACCTCTGCCACATACATACACACATAACTCTGCTATATACATACACACATAGCTCTGCTATATACATACACACCTAGCTCTGCTATATACACACATAGCTCTGCTATATACATACACACCTAGCTCTGCTATATACATACACACCTAGCTCTGCTACATACACACATAGCTCTGCTATATACATACACACCTAGCTCTGCTATATACATACACACATAGCTCTGCCACATACACACATAGCTCTGCCACATACATACACACATAGCTCTGCTATATACATACACACCTAGCTCTGCTATATACACACATAGCTCTGCTATATACATACACACCTAGCTCTGCTATATACATACACACCTAGCTCTGCTACATACACACATAGCTCTGCTATATACATACACACCTAGCTCTGCTATATACATACACACATAGCTCTGCTATATACATACACACATAGCTCTGCTATATACATACACACCTAGCTCTGCTATATACACACATAGCTCTGCTATATACATACACACCTAGCTCTGCTATATACATACACACCTAGCTCTGCTACATACACACATAGCTCTGCTATATACATACACACCTAGCTCTGCTATATACATACACACATAGCTCTGCCACATACACACATAGCTCTGCCACATACATACACACATAGCTCTGCTATATACATACACACCTAGCTCTGCTACATACACACATAGCTCTGCTACATACACACATAGCTCTGCCACATACACACATAGCTCTGCCACATACACACATACCTCTGCCACATACACACATACCTCTGCCACATACACACATAGCTCTGCCACATACACACATAGCTCTGCCACATACACACATAGCTCTGCCACATACACACATACCTCTGCCACATACACACATAGCTCTGCCACATACACACATACCTCTGCCACATACACACATAGCTCTGCCACATACACACATAGCTCTACCACATACACACATAGCTCTGCCACATACATACACACATAACTCTGCCACATACACACATAGCTCTGCCACATACATACACACATAACTCTGCTATATACATACACACATAGCTCTGCTATATACATACACACCTAGCTCTGCTATATACATACACACCTAGCTCTGCTATATACATACACACATAGCTCTGCTATATACATACACACATAGCTCTGCTATATACATACACACATAGCTCTGCTATATACATACACACCTAGCTCTGCTATATACATACACACCTAGCTCTGCTACATACACACATAGCTCTGCTATATACATACACACCTAGCTCTGCTATATACATACACACATAGCTCTGCTATATACATACACACATAGCTCTGCTATATACATACACACCTAGCTCTGCTATATACACACATAGCTCTGCTATATACATACACACCTAGCTCTGCTATATACATACACACCTAGCTCTGCTACATACACACATAGCTCTGCTATATACATACACACCTAGCTCTGCTATATACATACACACATAGCTCTGCCACATACACACATAGCTCTGCCACATACATACACACATAGCTCTGCTATATACATACACACATAGCTCTGCAATATACATACACACATAGCTCTGCTACATACACACATAGCTCTGCCACATACATACACACATAGCTCTGCTATATACATACACACCTAGCTCTGCTATATACATACACACATAGCTCTGCTATATACATACACACCTAGCTCTGCTATATACATACACACCTAGCTCTGCTACATACACACATAGCTCTGCTATATACATACACACCTAGCTCTGCTATATACATGCACACATAGCTCTGCCACATACACACATAGCTCTGCCACATACATACACACATAGCTCTGCTATATACATACACACATAGCTCTGCAATATACATACACACATAGCTCTGCTACATACACACATAGCTCTGCCACATACATACACACATAGCTCTGCTATATACATACACACATAGCTCTGCTATATACATACACACATAGCTCTGCTATATACATACACACATAGCTCTGCTATATACATACACACCTAGCTCTGCTATATACATACACACCTAGCTCTGCTATATACATACACACATAGCTCTGCTATATACATACACACATAGCTCTGCTACATACACACATAGCTCTGCCACATACATACACACATAGCTCTGCTATATACATACACACATAGCTCTGCCACATACATACACACATAGCTCTGCTATATACATACACACATAGCTCTGCTATATACATACACACATAGCTCTGCTACATACATACACACATAGCTCTGCCACATACATACACACATAGCTCTGCTATATACATACACACATAGCTCTGCTATATACATACACACATAGCTCTGCTATATACATACACACATAGCTCTGCTACATACACACATAGCTCTGCCACATACATACACACATAGCTCTGCTATATACATACACACATAGCTCTGCTACATACACACATAGCTCTGCCACATACATACACACATAGCTCTGCTACATACATACACACATAGCTCTGCTATATACATACACACATAGCTCTGCTATATACATACACACATAGCTCTGCTATATACATACACACCTAGCTCTGCTACATAGATACACACATAGCTCTGCTATATACATACACACATAGCTCTGCTATATACATACACACCTAGCTCTGCTATATACATACACACATAGCTCTGCTATATACATGCACACATAGCTCTGCTATATACATACACACATAGCTCTGCTATATACATACACACCTAGCTCTGCTACATACATACACACATAGCTCTGCTATATACATACACACATAGCTCTGCTATATACATACACACCTAGCTCTGCTATATACATACACACCTAGCTCTACTATATACATACACACCTAGCTCTGCTACATACAGACAGAGACAGACACGCGCGGCTCCGGGGGGGGGCATAAATCGGGGTTGGGGAGGGCACATACCGCTCAGGTCACGGTGGAGAGGGGGCCCACACAGCGCCGGAGGGACACGCTGTGCTGGGGGTCGCTGGCTGGCACTGCAACTCTCATCTGTGGGACTGAGCAGGATGCCGGTCTGTAGCTCCGCCCACAGATGAAGTTCAAACCAGGAAGTCTGCGCGCCTTAAAGAGACGGCGCCGCAGATTCCTGCCGAGGACTGCGGTCCCCGGAACTCGGCCCGGGGACCGCAGAACTAAGGAGAGTGGGCCCCGGCCAAGGTGCACCAGAGCTGATGAGGCCGAGTGGGCCCCCCCGGCTCTCCAGGGCCCCGGCATTTGCCCGGGTATGCCGGGTGCTGACGCCGGCCCTGGGGAGAGAGTCACTTACCCTTACACTGCCAATTTCTCCTCCGGCCAGCTCTACCTGCTGCCTCCTCATCAGGGCTCTGATCTCCCTCTGTAGGGCACGCTGCTGCCCGGAGCTGGCAGTTTCAGACGCCTGCTGCAACAAAATTATCACTTCGGCAATACAATTTTCTATCACATTTGTACCAATGGTTAGCAGTGGGTCAGATTCTTTGCGATAAATATCTACAATTATCATCCCCTGACATGGCAATTCTACCCGCCCCACTTTAATGGTTACTTCCTTATACCCAATTTGAGGTAAGGGCTGACCATTACTGGCCACAATTGTTAAATCATCATCTGGGCCATGGTCAATGTCTGAATCAGCCCAATATCTTTTGTACAGTTTATAAGGGATGGTTGTTACCTGAGACCCCGTATCCAGGAGGGCATTCAACGGGATCCCATCCAGCACAATAGGAAGGACCGGTCGTCCTCCCACATACTTGCTTCGGCTGGGGGTTGAGCCGGGCTTCCTTAAACCTGGGGTTGGCTCCTGGCCCCAGGCTCGGCCCATTTAAAGGACAGTATCTTGCAATGTGGCCCGCCTGGCTGCAGCGGCGGCAGATCGGTTGTCCCGTTGAATCATACCGGTCTGTATCTTTTCCTCGGGTCGGCGGAATCCTCCTCTGTCGCATCCATGGGACGTCATCTGGACTGGAGGCCAACTCGATTCTTGCAGGCGATGGGGTCACTTGTAGAGACTGCACGGTCTTGGCAAGGGCAGCTACAGTCTTGGTCAGCTCCTGGACCTGCTGTCTGAGCTCTGCAGTGGGATCCTTATCCAGGGACTGCGCCTCAGCCCCTGCAGCGGCTCGTGTTGCAGGCACCACCCCATGGTACGTGATAGCAAGAGGCCGGAGGGGTACTGGGTCATTCGGTGTAGATTCTCTCAGTACCCGGATGGCCTGGTCCTTAAACTTTGCAAAGTCCAGAGCAGGGTTCTGCAGGACCATGATACGCAGCTGGGTCCTGTGGGCATCTGACAGGAGCCCCTCTATGAACTGCTCAGTTAGGAGTTTGTCTTCTTCACGTACACTCTCTGGGTCCACCTGGTTAATTGCTTTCAGGGCCTCCTGCAAGTTTAAGGCATAGTCCCTTATGCTGTCTGTGGCCCGCTGCTTGCACCCAAAGAATCTCATCTTTATTTCTGCTGCGGTGCGGGTGTCAAAAGTACTTTTTAACTTGGCCAGTATCTGTGCTGCTGTCCCTTTATCTGTGTCAGGCCAGGACTTCACTTCACGCTGGGCTGCGCCGGCTAGCTGCCCCATTAATATGCCCACCTTCTGGCTCTCAGTCAGAGGATATGTGGCGCCCCTGACCTGGTCAGGCACCACTGAGTACTGCACCCATGCTGGGGACAGTACAATACAGGTAATCCAGAAGGCTGACCGGGGTGTGGAACACAGGCGCATAGTGATCAGGTCTCACACATGTACCCATGAGAGGACCCCTGGGGATCCCAGGAGGGGGAAAAGCCTTCACCTTCACTGGAATAGTGGAGGGGGCCAAAAGCCTCCATCTCCTCTCAAGGGGTGTGGTAAGAGAATCTGGTTGCTAGGTGGCGTAGGCAAGAACAGGAGAGGAGGAGCAGTGAGCCAGTTCAGAGCAGAGTCCAGGGAGCTCCGAAGAGAGCTGACCCCTTCCCCTGGGCTGCTGGAGTCTGACAGCGTCCGCGCAGTGGCTACCGACGGGGGAGAACGGTCACCTAGGAGTGCTACCCGAAACCCATCTCCAGCTAGAGAGAGAGCACAGAGTGGGAAGTAAGGAGACTGCTAGGGAGAACCAGGCCCAAACGGGCGGCAGATCCCGAAGCGGAGATAGATCCAGCTTTCTTTTGCTAAACCTGCCGGTGTGGGGCTCTCAAAGCCCACGCCACAACACCACAAAAGCCGCAGCCACGTAGCCACAGTTAGGGCCCATAGCTCACAGGAGGCAAGAAGCTGGAGTGATCTGGCCCAGGCAACAAGCACACGGCAAACGAAGGGGAGTGAGGCTTCAGCAACTTCCCTGGGTGACCCCCATAGGGACTAAAAGTCGGGGTCACCCCAAACCACCAAGGGCTAAGGAAAGCGAGTTAGTAGTCACCCTCACAAGTCAGCCTGAAGGACACCTGGTTCCCACTTGGTTCATCCCAGCTACGCCCGGGTTACTCACCCTGCCACCTGAAGTGAGTAAAAACCCTGAAAGACATCCTGCTTGTGTGGAGTTATTCTGCGCCTTGTGGTACTACGCACCTACACAGGGCCCTGGGGCTTGCCTCACTCTCAGGAGGCTATTCCAACTAACTGCACTCACCATCAGCCCCAGGCGTCCCTCAACCTGCAGTGGCGGTCCCCACTGACCGCAATACTGAGAGTGGCGTCACGACAAGAAGAAGATCTCCTACCTGTGACCAGATCCAGCTGAGTGGAGTCCCTGAAGGTAATGCACCGACACTACACCTGTGGGGCTTCACATCTGGCGTCACGAACAGGATAAGGACTAGACCTGTTCAGACAGGTGACCATGTGCCTGGGCGGTCCGCTTGAAAAATTGGAAGCGCCGCCATATTGCCACCATGAAAAGCGCGCTGAAAAACAACAGCAGCCCGCGCTGGAAGAAGTTACCGCCCACGAAGAGGTGTGGCTACCCAGAGATCCCCTGCAGAGTTCTGACCTCGCTTGTGAAGAGAGCGGAAGCGTCCAGAGACGTCGGGAAGGAAAGGGAGCCAGAAGCCTGCTGCTGGGAGAGGAGCTGCTGAAAGAGGCAGGGCAGAAACTGAACAGCTTGCTATTAGAGGCAACGGCGAGTCCACAGCTGGAGAGTCGTGCAGAAGAGGGCGCAGAAGAAATGGCGTCTGACCGCAGAAATCCAGAACCGGGCTCCGCTGCCTGGTGGTATCGGGAGCTGGCCCAGTTCTGCGACCGACTGGAGACCCGGGTCGTGGAGCAGATCAGAGAAGAACGCATGGAACTTCTGGAGATGGCTGCCGCGGTTCAGGCCTATGAGAGGGGAACCGCACGACGAGTGCCAGACCAGACGGCGACGACTCAGACCCCGATGCTGCCACCGATGGGTGAGTCCAGTATTACCCCTGCCGGCCCGGATGCCCCGACCCCTGCTGCCACGCCCGCGGTCCCTGAAGAGGCGCCCGGCGCGGCGACGCTGAGCCAGGCCGCAGCCACGCCAGGTGCGGCCCGCCAAGCCCAGGCCGCCGCAGCGATGCCCTGCTCGGCCCGCCAAGCCCCGGCCGCCGCAGCGATGCCCTGCTCGGCCCGCCAAGCCCCGGCCGCCGCAGCGATGCCCTGCTCGGCCCGCCAAGCCCCGGCCGCCGCAGCGATGCCCTGCTCGGCCCACCAAGACCCGGTCCCTGCAGCGACGCCCAGCCCAGCCTGCACAGATCCCATCGCAGCTGCGACGCCGATCCAGGCCGCCGCCATGCCGGGCGCGGCCCGCCAAGACCAGGCCGCCGCCATGCCGGGCGCGGCCCGCCAAGACCAGGCCGCCGCCAAACAGGGCGCGGCCCGCCAAGACCAGGCCGCCGCCATGCCGGGCGCAGCCCGCCAAGACCAGGCCGCCGCCATGCCGGGCGCGGCCCGCCAAGACCAGGCCGCCGCCATACAGGGCGCGGCCCGCCAAGAGATTGCATCACCATTTACCCCGGCCTGCAAGGCCAGAGCAGACACCGCTCCCCAGTCCAAAGAGGTCCCTGCTGGAAAGCCCACGCTGGGGGAGGACCCCGAATACTGGCGGCTGAAGGCTGACATGGAGGCCAAGTTTCCACAATGGTTGGTGGACCGGTACATGCTCCCTCCGCATACCCCCAAGAGGATTCCAGCAACCCCTGCAGCAACCACGCCAAAGAGTCCCCCGCCTGGGCCTGCTGAAGAAAGCCCATCCCCAGCACTGCCACCAAAGGAGTGCCAAGAAGAACTAAGGGGGAGAGGAGGCCAGGAAGCTGAGGAGCTGACTCTGGAGCCACCAGCAGTGGATCCATACTCAGAGCCGGAGATGTTGCCCTATTCCCGTTGGGATGAGGAAGACCTGACACCGTCCGCTGACGAAGATCTGCCTAAAAGTCTCACCTGGGAGCTTGCAAGCTGTACCACGCAGAGTTCAGGCCGCAAGACACGGCGCCGTAGCAGAAACCAGTTGTCTCCTGCACCGCCATCCCCAGAGCAGAGAGAAGTCACCGCCAGAGACCTACAAGAAAAAAGGTTCCTGAGAAGAGCCAAAGCACAGGTCAGAGGACCCCTTTGTAGAGGAGTAGTGGAGGACTTCAGCCTAAAGTCAGGATACGGGTTCATTGTTGCACCTGGTATCAAAGAAGGTATCTTCGTCAATAGAAGAGATGTGAGAGCTCATCTGCCCAGAGGACACCCTGGCAGAAACTTAAAAATGGGAGACACAGTGCAGTTTACCATACATCAAGGCGAAAGAGGCTGGTACGCGCTAGATGTAGCACCATGTCCTAAGGAAGAAGACAGGAAAGACAGCGATAAAGAAAGAAAAGACAAAGAACCTACTGACGAGACTACCACAGATGAAGAAAAAGGTCAAGGAAGCAACAGGTGCCGCAGCCCTACAGGCCCAAGCCCTGGTGAGGAGGAATCTGCATAAAGTAAGAAGTACAACAAGTTACTGTTTTGACCAGTTTGAAAGTTTGCAACGTTACTGTTTAAGAGATGTGCCCACATAAACTGATGTGAGAAATGAACCTTAAGGCTATGAACTGGCTATAGCCACAAACTCTCGCAGTGTAAATGGTTACACCAGAGGGCACCACCACCACCAGAGTCAGCCTGTTTAGGGGCTTGGCTCATCTGCAACCAGGGGGCCCGTCCGTATATAGGGCCTTGGCTTACCTGCAACCAGAGAGCATGCCTGTTTATGGGGCCTGGCTCTCCACCACAAAGAGGGTACCTGGTCAACACCAACTGTGGAGGCCGCCTCTACATCCTGCCAGAAGAGGCTGAAGGCGCGGATCCACCAGGCCAGGTATACCCTGAAGACCACCAGCCCATGAAAGCCGCCTCTACATCCTGCCAGAAGTGGCTGAAGGCGCGGCCAATGTGAAAGGGTTTGGGTGGGTTAACGGACTTGTGGGTGGAGGGTGGTGATGTATGGTACCTGGTGCTTTTAAAAAAATGTTTTACATGTTTTAATGTTTTATGCATTTTAAAATGTTGTCTTGCAGCCCGAGGACGTGCTGGTGATAACTAAGGGGGAATGTGGCGCCCCTGACCTGGTCAGGCACCACTGAGTACTGCACCCATGCTGGGGACAGTACAATACAGGTAATCCAGAAGGCTGACCGGGGTGTGGAACACAGGCGCATAGTGATCAGGTCTCACACATGTACCCATGAGAGGACCCCTGGGGATCCCAGGAGGGGGAAAAGCCTTCACCTTCACTGGAATAGTGGAGGGGGCCAAAAGCCTCCATCTCCTCTCAAGGGGTGTGGTAAGAGAATCTGGTTGCTAGGTGGCGTAGGCAAGAACAGGAGAGGAGGAGCAGTGAGCCAGTTCAGAGCAGAGTCCAGGGAGCTCCGAAGAGAGCTGACCCCTTCCCCTGGGCTGCTGGAGTCTGACAGCGTCCGCGCAGTGGCTACCGACGGGGGAGAACGGTCACCTAGGAGTGCTACCCGAAACCCATCTCCAGCTAGAGAGAGAGCACAGAGTGGGAAGTAAGGAGACTGCTAGGGAGAACCAGGCCCAAACGGGCGGCAGATCCCGAAGCGGAGATAGATCCAGCTTTCTTTTGCTAAACCTGCCGGTGTGGGGCTCTCAAAGCCCACGCCACAACACCACAAAAGCCGCAGCCACGTAGCCACAGTTAGGGCCCATAGCTCACAGGAGGCAAGAAGCTGGAGTGATCTGGCCCAGGCAACAAGCACACGGCAAACGAAGGGGAGTGAGGCTTCAGCAACTTCCCTGGGTGACCCCCATAGGGACTAAAAGTCGGGGTCACCCCAAACCACCAAGGGCTAAGGAAGGCGAGTTAGTAGTCACCCTCACAAGTCAGCCTGAAGGACACCTGGTTCCCACTTGGTTCATCCCAGCTACGCCCGGGTCACTCACCCTGCCATCAACAGTGAGTAAAAACCCTGAAAGACATCCTGCTTGTGTGGAGTTATTCTGCGCCTTGTGGTACTACGCACCTACACAGGGCCCTGGGGCTTGCCTCACTCTCAGGAGGCTATTCCAACTAACTGCACTCACCATCAGCCCCAGGCGTCCCTCAACCTGCAGTGGCGGTCCCCACTGACCGCAATACTGAGAGTGGCGTCACGACAAGAAGAAGATCTCCTACCTGTGACCAGATCCAGCTGAGTGGAGTCCCTGAAGGTAATGCACCGACACTACACCTGTGGGGCTTCACAGATACACCCGGAACAAGCTGTGCAGACTTTCTCTGAAGTCGCTCAAGGTATGGGACTCCCCGGAGTACTGCGGCAGCCATTCTGCTCCCGGTATGTATGGCATGGTGATCGGCATTACCGGTGCTACAGCGGGGGCTGGGGCGACGGCGACTGGGATTACATTGGCCGGTGCTGCTGCGTCTTGAGCTACCACAGCCACCTGCTCTCCCTCTGTGTCGGACATCTTCCTCCCCCTTAGTGAACCTCACCAGGCTCCGTTCACTTTTTAAAATCTCTTCCGGGTAGCGCGGGGTTAACGACCCTCCGTTCTGATGGCGCGCTCCCTTCGCGCTCTTTGTCAGGCACGCCCCCCTTCTTCCTGCACTCAGCGAGGCTAATGGCGGCGGCAGTTTTCAAACAGTAATACAGTCTTTTAGGCACAGTTTCTGCAGGCGCACAGTACCCGGTGGGACCGGGCACGAAATCCTGTTCGCAGCGCCAAAAGTGACTCGCCCACCCCAGGGCTATGGGACACCCGATGCCGGGCCGGACTAGTCCGGGGGTCGTCAGTGGTGGCGGGGCCCGGCTCCGTGGCCCTGGTGGGTGTCAGTTAATATGGCTGGTGACTTGGGAGTAATTAAAGTTTTTATTTCGTGACGCCACCTGTGGTTTGCGGCTATTAAGCCGCCGCTGCTGTGTAAGGCCTCCGGGGTGATGATATGGCAGCAATGGTGGTACTGCTCCCCACAGGCGGAGCGGTGCCCCGGGGACACTGTTGGTGCTCGTGAGAGTCTATGGTGTTGTGTGGATAACACGGTGCAGGGCCGGCAGGCAATGAAAGAAACAGGCACAAACAACAGTCTCTTTACCTTCTCCTCTTTTACTTCACAAACGGTTAGTCCTGGGAGACCGTTACAGATGGTAGAGGGCTCCGGCCGGCCTGGCAGTAACGGAGATGTCGTTTTGGCCAGATGAGTGTGAGGCCTACTCCTGTTCTTTTCCTTTCTGTAATAGGACCCTGCTCTGTGAATTTAGCAATGGCCCTCTTGCTGCTGGGACCGGTGGTACGTCCCTTTCCCTCTGTGGTAGGCTGCACAGGCCCTCTCTGGTGCTTCTCTGCTGGAGTCCACACCGGGCCTTGATGCTGCAGCTGTACCTTCGGGCTGTTTATGGGCCAGGTGCTTGCAGCTCTCCTGCCCTTCGGATTCGGCTACCAGGGAGTATTTTAGGCCTGGTGGCCACAGACTCCGATGTCCGAGTCTCTTCTGTGCCTCTCTGCTCCTCCTGCTTCACTGGGTCAAGCTGCTCCAGCTCTAGGCCCCAGTTCCACAGGACAGCACTACTCTGCGTCTGCTTGCTATGACTTCTCTCTACAGACTGACTACTAACCCCTCCCTCAGGTCAGGCTTAAGGAATGCTCCCTGGAATTCCAGGTTCAGAGCTCCCCCTGCTGGCCCGAGGGAGGAACTGCGTTGGATGTTAAACTTACTGGCCAATAGACCTCCCAATTACCTCCAGGCTCACCATTAACCCTTTGGAGGGGCAATGCTGTTGTGGCGACCAGGTCCTGGGGCGCCACATCAGCATCTGACCAACATGCAGGGGGAGGCGCAGGTCCAAATTTTGCACTGTGGCTCATCGGTCCTGTTGCAGCTATATGTGAATGCAGGGGTACCAGTCACATGAAGGCTCTGATGCCCCTTTGCTACAAGACCGGCTCGTGGTCGTAGAAGGTTACAGATTTTGCATTGAGACTAAGTTATGCCTTCTAAACATAATGAACATCCATACCCAAAGCCACATTTTTTATTTGTAGGAACTAGCCACATTTATTCTAGTATGTGTGTATGTATATATATATATACAGTACAGACCAAAAGTTTGGACACACCTTCTCATCTCTAGAACAACTGTTAAGAGGAGACTTTGTGCAGCAGCCTTCATGGCAAAATAGCTGCTAGGAAACCACTGCTAAGGACAGGCAGCAAGCAGAAGAGACTTGTTTGGGCTAAAGAACACAAGGAATGGACATTAGACCAGTGGAAATCTGTGCTTTGGTCGGATGAGTCCAAATTTGAGATCTTTGGATCCAACCACCGTGTCTTTGTAGAAAAGGTGAACGGATGGACTCTACATGGCTGGTTCCCACCGTGAAGCATGGAGGAGGTGTGATGGTGTGGGGGTGCTTTGCTGGTGACACTGTTGGGGATTTATTCAAAATTGAAGGCATACAGAACCAGCATGGCTACCACAGCATCTTGCAGCGGCGTGCTATTCCATCCGGTTTGCGTTTAGTTGGACCATCATTTATTTTTCAACAGGACAATGACCCCAAACACACCTCCAGGCTGTGTAAGGGCTATTTGACTAAGAAGGAGAGTGATGGGGTGCTACGCCAGATGACCTGGCCTCCACAGTCACCAGACCTGAACCCAATCGAGATGGTTTGGGGTGAGCTGGACCGCAGAGTGAAGGCAAAAGGGCCAACAAGTGCTAAGCATCTCTGGGAACTCCTTCAAGACTGTTGGAAAACCATTTCCGGTGACTACCTCTTGAAGCTCATCAAGAGAATGCCAAGAGTGTGCAAAGCAGTAATCAAAGCAAAAGGTGGCTACTGTGAAGAACCTAGAATATAAGACATATTTTCATTTGTTTCACACTTTTTTGTTAAGTATTTCATTCCACATGTGGTAATTCATAGTTTTGATGCCTTCAATGTGAATCTACAATTTTCAGAGTCCTGAAAATAAAGAAAACTCTTTGAATGAGAAGGTGTGTCCAAACTTTTGGTCTGTACTAATATATATATCTATATATATATATATATATATATATGACATGAATTATATTATTTAACCCCCTTGTGACCTTTTCCACCTCCGTAGATGTAGGTAAGGGGTTAATAGGACCTGCCCGCGAGTATCTATACGTCTCCTCTACATTTTGCTGACATATTTTTGAACACCACCAACACTTTTATTTTTTTCCTTGTGTGTGAAATGTGACTTTGTGTTGATTCTGCTGAGGTTTCATGGGTGGGAACCTGTGGAATTATCTAAACACGGCGCTCACTTCTGAGTCCATACTTAGCCCTCGGTGTGGGTGGTATAGGTGCCTGAATGCCAGAATCAGGGTGGTAGGGTTTCACGACATAAAGATCTTTCACGCTTCCATGTGCCGCGTCTGTAACCTGTAATTAAATGCCCTGTAAAAGCTGTTTACACTGTTTATTAGCGACGGCGTTCCGTTTTACGTTTTTCTTCGTAGTTATGACTTGTAAATCATTTCTGTCGTCAATTGTCTTTTGGGTTTGGATTCCCTGGATGTGAAGTGGAGGGCACGGAATAAAGAGAACCCTGGGAAAGAAAGAACAATTCCTGAAATGTGAGATTATGGGACCTTTACTTATTACTGGCAATGAGAAATGTAATAATAGGACATGTATCAATACTGATCCTCTAGGGGTTTCACAAGGTAAGGAGGACAGGGCACTACTTAATTATGTAGACACATGGGGGAACCCCCCCCCCCTTAAAACATACACAGCGGTAACGCTGAACGCAGCAAGATGTTGGCAACAGAGACACTGATGCTGGAAGAAAATAAGCGCAGCTACGGGGTGCTACTTCAAAAAGACGGCAACATGATCCACTGTATGAAAAGTAGGAAAATGAACAGCACTCACCGGTGGTTGCTGTGCAAATAGGTGCAGGTTTATTCACAAGTGCGATATTACATGTGATGGCGGGCAGGGAGGGAGCAGGACGGAGCGGCATGCCAGACGACGGCCGTTTCGCACGGAGTGCGAAACGGCCGTCGTCTGGTGTGCCGCTCCGTCCTGCTCCCTCCCCGCCTGCCATCACATGTAATTAAACCTGCACCTATTTGCACAGCAACCACCAGTGAGTGCTCTTCATTTTCCTACTTTTCATACAGTTGATCCTCTAGGGGTGTCATAGTGTAAACCCCCCATATAAATACCCTTAAAATAATAATAATAATAATTATAATATGTATGCATTTATATAGCGCTGTTAATTCCACAGCGCTTTACATACATTGGCAACACTTTCCCCATTGGGGCTCACAATCTAGGTTCCCTATCAGTATATTTTTGGAGTATGGGAGGAAACCGGAGACCCCAGAGGAAGCCCACGCAAACCCTTGCAGATGGTGTCCTTGGTGGGATTTGAACCCAGGACCCTAGTGCTAATTGAGACCTTAATAAATTTTGGAAGCTACCAATTCTACTTTGGAAGACGCAGCAAGGCACTCTGGGAAAATTAGGCAAAATAGCTCCCTTCCAGAAGGAGAAATATGCTCTACTGCCACCTAGAGTTAACCATTTGTAAGTCAATACCAGAGCCTTGCAACGTGACAAGAGATAGTCATGGTGCTAGAAAGACTGTTTTTTCTTTCTTCTGGACAAGAGCTCATTTGCATATCCTCTCTGGGGTAAATGCAATAATATTTATTTTAAAGGGGTTGCCTATTTAAATACCCTATTGGGTAATGTTAAAGGGGTGGGGGCTTAGGATATGTATATATATAATCTGCTTATCTTTTGTCCTGAGATCTGGCACATCTGTGCATAACATGGAGTTTTGCACAAACTTCGCCGATGTTGGTCTCTGTTCACATTGCAGATTCTGAGACTCCGCCCGATTGGTTTCTCTGGTGACTGGAATAAACCCACCCAGACTCAGGCATCGACCTGCTGTGTGCTGATTCATAAGTTAGCAAGAGTTAATCTCTGCTGGTCTTAATTCTCCTTTGATCACATGTGGTGGGGAGACCTATCACATCGGCTCTCCTCCTATTTATGCTGGTGGAATCCTTCTACCCATGCCAGCTATAGTTTATTCTATGTTGGTCTGAAATGGGGAGATGATATTGACCTGGTGGTGCGATGTGAACACGACGGAGCTCTCTTTGTGAATCAGAATGCTGTGAGGGGGAGGAGGTGGATGCAGCTGCAGTTTTTCCTTCTTTTTTGTCTCTGTGAATCAAAATGCTGTGAGGGGGAGGAGGGGGATACAGCTGCAGTTTTTCCTTCTATTTTTCTCTTTGTGAATCAGAATACTGTGAGGGGGAGGAGGGGGATACAGCTGCAGTTTTTCCTTCTATTTTTATCTTTGTGAATCAGAATACTGTGAGGAGGAGGAGGGGGATGCAACTGCAGTTTTTCCTTCTCTTTTTCTCTTTGTGAATCAGAATACTGTGAGGGGGAGGAGGGGGATGCAGCTGCAATTTTTCCTTCTCTTTTTCTCTTTGTAAATCAGAATACTGTGAGGGGGGGATACAGCTGTAGTTTTTACTTCTTTTTTTGTCTTTGTGAATCAGAATACTGTGAGGGGGAGGAGGGGGATGCAGCTGCAGTTTTTCCTTTTTTTTGCCTCTGTGAATCAAAATACTGTGAGGGGGAGGAGGAGGATGTAGCTGCAGTTTTTCCTTCTTTGGCTCTGTAAATCAGAATACTGTGAGAAGGAGGAGGGGGGTACAGCTGCAGTTTTTCCTTCTCTTTTTTTCTTTCTAAATCAGAATACTGTGAGGGGGTGGAGAGGGATGCATCTGCAGTTTTTCCTTCTTTTTTTGTCTCTGTGAATCAGAATGCTGTGAGGGGGGGAGGGGGATGCAGCTGCAGTTTTTCCTTCTCTTTTTCTCTTTTTTTGTCTCTGTGAATCAGAATGCTGTGAGGGGGGGGAGGGGGATGCTGCTGCAGTTTTTCCTTCTTTTTTGTCTCTGTGAATCAGAATACTGTGAGGAGGAGGAGGGGGATACAGCTGCAGTTTTTCCTTCTATTTTTCTCTTTGTGAATCAGAATACTGTGAGGAGGAGGAGGGGGATGCAACTGCAGTTTTTCCTTCTCTTTTTCTCTTTATGAATCAGAATACTGTGAGGGGGAGGAGGGGGATGCAGCTGCAATTTTTCCTTCTCTTTTTCTCTTTGTAAATCAGAATTCTGTGAGGGGGAGGAGGGGGATACAGCTGCAGTTTTTACTTCTTTTTTTTGTCTCTGTGAATCAGAATACTGTGAGGGGGAGGAGGGGGATGCAGCTACAGTTTTTCCTTCTCTTTTTGAATCAGAATACTGTGAGGGGGAGGAGGGGGATGCAGCTGCAGTTTTTCCTTTTTTTGTCTCTGTGAATCAAAATACTGTGAGGGGGAGGAGGGGGATGTAGCTGCAGTTTTTCCTTCTTTGGCTCTGTAAATCAGAATACTGTGAGAAGGAGGAGGGGGATACAGCTGCAGTTTTTCCTTCTCTTTTTCTCTTTGTAAATCAGAATACTGTGAGGGGGTGGAGAGGGATGCATCTGCAGTTTTTCCTTCTTTTTTTGTCTCTGTGAATCAGAATGCTGTGAGGGGGGGAGGGGGATGCAGCTGCAGTTTTTCCTTCTCTTTTTGAATCAGAATACTGTGAGGGGGAGGAGGGGGATGCAGCTGCAGTTTTTCCTTCTGTTTTTGAATCAGAATACTGTGAGGGGGATGCAGCTGCAGTTTTTCCTTTTTTTTTGTCTCTGTGAATCAAAATACTGTGAGGGGGAGGAGGGGATGTAGCTGCAGTTTTTCCTTCTTTGGCTCTGTAAATCAGAATACTGTGAGAAGGAGGAGGGGGATACAGCTGCAGTATTTTCTTCTCTTTTTCTCTTTGTAAATCAGAATACTGTGAGGGGGTGGAGAGGGATGCATCTGCAGTTTTTCCTTCTTTTTTTGTCTCTGTGAATCAGAATGCTGAGAGGGGGGGAGGGGGGTGCAGCTGCAGTTTTTCCTTCTCTTTTTGAATCAGAATACTGTGAGGGGGAGGGGGAGGATGCAGCTGCAGTTTTTCTTTCTTTTTTTGTCTCTGTGAATCACAATGCTGTGAGGGGGAGGAGGGGGATGCTGCTGCAGTTTTTCCTTCTTTTTTTGTCTCTGTGAATCAGAATACTGTGAGGGGGAGGAGGGAGATGCAGCTGCAGGTTTTCCTTCTTTTTTTGTCTCTGTGAATCAGAATGCTGTGAGGAGAGCAGGGGGATGCTGCTGCAGTTTTTCCTTCTTTTTTTTCTCTGTGAATCAGAATACTGTGAGGAGGAGGAGGGGGATGCAGCTGCAGTTTTTCCTTCTTTTTTTGTCTCTGTGAATCAGAATGCTGTGAGGGGGAGGAGGGGGATGCAGCTTCAGTTTTTCCTTTTCTTTTTGAATCAGAATGCTGTGAGGGGGAGGAGGGGGATGCAGCTGCAGTTTTTCCTTCTTTTTTTGTCTCTGTGAATCAGAATATTGTGAGGGGGAGGAGGGGGTACAGCTGCAGTTTTTCCTTCTTTTTTTGTCTCTGTGAATCAGAATATTGTGAGGGGGAGGAGGGGGTACAGCTGCAGTTTTTCCTTCTTTTTTTGTCTCTGTGAATCAGAATGCTGTGAGGGGGAGGAGGGGGATGCAGCTTCAGTTTTTCCTTTTCTTTTTGAATCAGAATGCTGTGAGGGGGAGGAGGGGGATGCAGCTGCAGTTTTTCCTTCTTTTTTTGTCTCTGTGAATCAGAATATTGTGAGGGGGAGGGGGGGTGCAGCTGCAGTTTTTCCTTCTTTTTTTGTCTTTGTGAATCAGAATGCTGAGGGAGGGATAGCAGACGTATGATTGTCTGCAGGTTCTGTACTCAGCATTATTAAATGGGTGGCCGCCAAATTTAAAGCAAATGACAGTATAAGGAGCCCACCCACTAAAACAGCATGCGAGGAGCAAGAAAGACCCCAAAATGTGCATATTTGACATAAAATGTCATAACACGTCCAATATTCATCTGCCGCTGTCTACAGTTTAGGGATCTGCTAATTATTATCATAAAAGTGGATAGTGTCATCATTACCTTTGGATAATTAAACTTTAATTACAATGCACTGTATTTTCAGAGCACATGTGAGTGGATGGAGGGTGTGGAGACGGGTGATCGGGCACAGATCGCCGCGTTCCTTCTTTGTATGCAATGCCAAAACTAGATAAGCCACACAGAGCGCCTCGGAAAGTTTAAAGAGTAATTAGGTTAACGAGGGAAAGAAAATGATACTGCCGTGTATTTACTCCAGTGGTACCCTGCCAGGAACAGCACAACCTGAGTATACACTGTACGGCCATGTACACAGCATAGAGTATTATAGGATCCAGGACAATGGGGATTCCTTCTTAACATATTTCAAAGTTCAAACTGTGGCTTCTCTATATTCTTCTCTTAACATTAAAAGGAAAGTGTAAATATATCAAGTTATACGATTATACTCCAGAGCTGCACTCACTATTCTGCTGGTGAAGTCACTGTGTACATACATTACATTACTCATCCTGCTCTGATCCTGAGTTACCTCCTGTATTATACTCCGGAGCTGCACTCACTATTCTGCTGGTGCAGTCACTGTGTACATACCTTACATTACTGTTCCTGTACTGATACTGAGTTCCAGCCTGTATTATACTCCAGAGCTGCACTCACTATTCTGCTGGTGCAGTCACTGTGTACATACATTACATTACTTATCCTGTACTGACCCTGAGTAACCTCCTGTATTATACTCCAGAGCTGCACTCACTATTCTACTAGTGCAGTCACTGTGTACACATTATTCTGCTGACTCCTGATCTCTCATCTACTATCCTCGTCTATTTGCTGGAGTGTTCCTTCATACGTTGTCCTCCCTCAGTAAGGAGTGGAAGATACATTATTGTTGCGGATTTTGATCCGGATTTTGGCTTTAGAATTAGGAAAAAAAAAAATCCGCACCAAAATCCGCGGCAATTCCGTGGTAAATCCGCGGTAAATCCGCATCTTTGAAAAGGTGCGGATTTTGCGGGAAAGCCGCGGATTTTCATGCAGAAAAATCCGCAGCAACATTCTCTCGTGGACACATAGCCTTATGGATCCCCTATGTTCCAGGCTATTTGACAGTGGAATTGGGTTTTCCTGTGTGTCGATCCCTCGCACTGCGCACTCTTGCGCTCATGTGCATCCGCTATATATACAATAAATGGATACATCAGATTTAATGAGTAGGTGGTATATTCATTATGTCTCAGTCCCGCTGTTTCTTTCTGGCCGGATCATAGGAAATAAACGTTATATCACAGAGGGGGGAAATTTGGAAAACAGAGGTCAGAGGAAATCATCTATAAATCCCCCATAGAATTAATCCCAATATCAAATGTATTCCTGGCTGGGGGCCATCAGTGATGCAGCGCAGTCCAAAACTATCAGTCCCCTATGGGGAAACACTTATAGGGGCGGTCAGATTTAGACTATTGAATAAATTAAAGGGAGTCCTCCATTCAGGACCATTTAGGACCCTCATCCTAAAGAGAAGTTTAAAAAGTGTCTTATACATTGGAGGAGCCAATATGCCCATATATTACATAGGAAGCCTACTGTGTTCTATGGGAACTATGCAATGCTTCCTATTGCCTCTGGGGGCGCTGCAGGAGAGCAGAATACTTGTAATGACTCAGTCTAATTAGAGCTAATCCCGCTTGGATTGCACTCTGGATTAGCCGGATTAGCAGACCCGCAAGAGCCCGATTAACCCATTACTTGCCAAATTAGAAAACTTCATTTTTTTTTATTAAATGACAGATTTTTAATGGAAAAAAAAATAAAATAAAAATTAAAAATGAAAATGAAATTTAATTTAATGCATAAATTAAATGAAATAATTAATGATTAATTAATTTATTGAATTTTGAGCAAAAGATTAGGTGTCCCAAAAAAAGGACATTGGTAGATAATAGGTTAATGGAATTTTATTGTTTCCGTTTAATAGGCTCCATGCCATCTTCCACGTCCCCCAACTTCATTTGAACAAATCTTGATACTTTATCAAGACGCAATGAGCAAATGGAAGCAAAAACCCATAGATACACATAGGTCTGCATTGGAGCTGCATATACAAAACGGCAAAAGATATTTAATCAAGACTATTTGCAAAGATGCTTTAGATAAATTGGAACAATAAAGCAATATTAGTTTCAGAGGTAGATAAACCCTTTATAGTTGGCCATAGACAAGTGGAGTAGTAGTTGTCCATCCTTTCATCCATTGCCAAGAGGAACAATAGAGGAACAGCTCAATGCAGACAACAGGTTCTGTAGAATTGGAATTTCATGGGGAATACAAGTACTTACTAACTCAGACCTGTCAGGAGGAGACAGAGGAGGATTCACATTCAGTCGTCTCCAAATGAATATTTTTAGGTGTTTGATACAATTTTAGGCGCTAATTTTTGTCTCTCGGAATCCCGGGCCTGCGGCATTGTGAAATGCATATAGCAATTATCTGATTCCTGCTGAAAACTGATAATGCACATAGTCCTGATCACAAAGGGTGAAACAGCGCAGTAATTACTGATGACTGCTGACACTCAGCCTGCAGCGATCACAGGAGCAATGTCTCCACCTACAGGATGCGAGGAGAATTACACTGACAAAAAAATGGATAAACTGTTACTGTACTGCAAAAATTACAACTGCTCCATAGAAACTGCCTGTTATTGTCAGTGCTTTAGCCCCAATTCATCATGCCCAGTGGTCTTAAAGCTGATCTATATCTTGACGAGGGGTCAGGGCAGCCCATACTGGGGTATACCAGAACTTTGCCACAATTTATAAATAACACAGGATCCACCATTCACAGTACATGATGTCACAGCTCACCTTCTCCTGTACAAAGACTGATTACACCTCTATATACAGTAGCTAACGCAGGATCCATCATTCACAATAGGAGATATCACAGCTCCCCTCCTCCCCTCCTGTACAATGACTGATAACATCTCTATATACAGAAGATAACACAGAATTCACCATTCACAATAGGTGATGTCACAGCTCTCCTCCTCCCCCTCCTGTTCAATGACTGATAACACCTCTATATACAGTAGATAATACAGAATCCAGTATTCACAATAAGAGATGTCACAGCTCACCTCCTCCTGTACAATGACTAATGACACCACTATATACAGGAGATAACACAGGACCCACCATATACAATAGGAGATATCATAGCTCCCCTCCTGTACAATGACTGATAACACCTCAATATACAGTAGATAATACAGAATCCACTATTCACAGTAGGAGATGTCACAACTCCCCTTCTCCTCCTGTACAATACAGTAGATAACACAGGATCCACCATTCATAAAAGGTGATGTCACAGCTCACCTCCTCCTCCTGTACAATGACTGATAACACATCTATATACATTAGATATTACAAGATCCACTATTTACAATAGGAGATATCACAGCTCTCCACCTCCCCCTCCTGTACAATGACTGATAGCACCTCTAAATACAGTAGATAACACAGGATCCAGCATTTACAATAGGTGATGTCACAGATCACCTCTTCCTCCTGTACAATGACTGATAACACCTCTATATACAGTAGATAATAAAGGATCCACTATTCACAATACGAGATATCACAGCTCCCCTCCTGTACAATGACTGATAAAACCTCTACATACAGTAGATAACACAGGATCCACCATTTTAAATAGGAAATATCACAGCTCACCTCCTCCTCTGGTACAATGACTGATAACACTTCTATATACAGGAGATGACACAGGATTCAACATTTACAATAGGAGATATCACAGCTCACCTCCTCATCCCCTGTACAATGACTGATAACACCTCTATAAACAGTAGATAATACAAGATCCACTATTCACAATAGGTGATGTCACAACTCACCTCCTCTTCCTCCTGTACAATGACTGATAACACCTCTATATACACTAGTCAACATAGGATCCACCATTCACAATAGGGGATGTCACAGCTCACCTCCTCCTGTACAATGACTGATATCTCTATATACAGTAGATAACATAGGATCCACCATTCACAATAGGGGATGTCACAACTCACCTCCTCTTCCTCCTGTACAATGACTGATAACACCTCTATATACACTAGTCAACATAGGATCCACCATTCACAATAGGGGATGTCACAGCTCACCTCCTCCCTTACCAATAAACTCTGCACAGGGCACAGAGCATGTCTATTGTAGAAATCAATGTGAGATCTCTAGTCCATTGTTTCCAATGCTTCATGTGGCCACGATAAATATTAATTTGCGATGCTTTCATGTAGCGAGAACAGAATACAAAGCTAAGAATCAGACAATAATAGATTATAGAAATGTATCAATATTGGGTTTGAATTAGTAAACAAATCTCTGGGTGATACATTGTATCAACGCACTGTCTACACTGGCTTCTTACCGCACCGATTATTCCCATAGTCCTGCAGACCCCAGCACTAACCACCAGGGCTGACTGTACCCCAGTCATCACCGGTAAGGCGGAGGCCCACTAAAGCTTTCACCGGCCCACTAGATATGGGTCACCTCTAGCTGCATCTGGGTCCCTCTGCTATATTTACTATACATTGTTTGCCCTCATCTCTCTTGACATTACTCTCCCAGGACATTTAACCCCGGCTCAGGCAGCGAAGCATCAAATGAGTATAAAGGTAACTTATCCTGCCCGTACATTGTGCTCAGAACCCTCCTCTACTGTCCAGCTATTCCGTGCTTCCACCACTGCTGCATCAGACTCCGCTGTTCCGCTCTTGCTATTTCTTGATCCAGTACTACTACATCAATCTTCACTGTCTTAGCTCTGTTATACCACCATTGAAACTCAAACGTCTACCGCATCTATTCCACATTGCCGTGTCAACTCTGTTACATTGTAGCACCTACTATACTTCATTGGTGATTCCAGCTCAGCTACGATAAAAAAATAAACACACCACATTTTGCATATAAAATGTTACAGCTCAGCTGCTGATTCCCAAGGTCTACAGTATCTGCTGTTCTAGCTTAACCCCCATGCTGCACCAACACCACCGGTCCGTGCTGCCTTAGAATTGGTCATACGGACCAAAGGCTTCGAGGATCCACTTCACCAGATTTGAGGATCCACCTCACCAGATGAGGACCGAGGGCTTTCAGTATCCACCTCACCAGATGAGGACCAAAGGCTTTGAGGATCCACCTCACCAGATAAGGACAGAGGGCTTTGAGGATCCACCTTACCAGATGAGGACCAAAGGCTTCAAGGATCCACCTCACTAGGATGAAGACCAAGGGCTTTGAGGATTCACCCAGCTCACCAGATGAAGACTGCAAGCTTTGAGGATCCATCTCACCAGATGATGACTGAGGGTTTTGAAGATCCACCTCACCAGATGAGGATCAAATGCTTCGAGGATCTATCTCACCAGATGAGGACCAAGCGCTTTGAGGATCCACCTCACCAGATGAGGACCAAGAGCTTCAAGGATCAACCTCACCACATGAGGACCAAGGGCTACCAGGATCCACCTCAACAGTTGAGGACTGAGGCCTTCGAGGATCAACCTCACCACATGAGGACCAAAGACTTTGAGGATCCACCTCACTAGATGAAGACCAAGGGCTTTGAGGATCCATCTAGCTCACCAGATGAAGACCGAGGGCTTTGAGTATCGATCTCACCAGATGACAACTAAGGGTTTTGAAGATCCACCTCAGCAGATGAGGAATAAAGGCTTCGAGGATCCACCTCAGATAAGGCTCGAGGGCTTCGAGGATCCAACTCACCTCGTGAAGACCAAAGACTTTGAGGATCCATCTCATCAGATGAGGACCGAGGGCTTTGAGGATCCACCTCACCAGATGAGGACCAAGAGCTTCAAGGATCAACCTCACCACATGAGGACTAAGGGTTTTGAGGATCCACCTCAGCAGATGAGGACTGAGGCCTTCGGGGATCCACCTCACCACATGAGGACCAAAGACTTTGAGGATTCATCTCATTAGATGAAGACCAAGGGCTTTGAGGATCCATCCAGCTCACCAGATGAAGTCCGAGGGCTTCGAGGATCCATCTCACCAGATGATGACCAAGGGTTTTGAAGATCCATTTCAACAGATGAGGAATAAAGGCTTTGAGGATTTACCTCAGATAAGGCTCGAGGGCTTCGAGGATCCAACTCGCCAAGTAAAGACCAAAGGCTTCGAGGATCCACTTTCACCAGATGAAGACCGAGTGCTTTGAGGAGTCACATCACCAGATGAGGACCAATGGCTTTGAGGATCAACCTCACCAGATGAGGACCAAGAGCTTCAAGGATCAACCTCACCACATGAGGACCAAGGGCTACCAGGATCCACCTCAGCAGTTGAGGACTGAGGCCTTCGAGGATCCACCTCACCACATGAGGACCGAGTGCTTTGAGGATCCACCTCACCAGATGAGGACCAATACATATAATCTAAGCAGTCCCTTAGCAAATCTTTTACTGTCCCAAGGGGCAGATACGCAGCGGTCCATAGCCTGTAACAGATATGAGTTTCAGTTTTCATCCTGGATTTCGAGCAACCTTAGAGCTGCAATGCTTTGTAAATAATCTTAATTAAAGACTTTGAGGATCCACCTCACTAGATTAAGACCAAGGGCTTTGAGGATCCATCTAGCTCACCAGATGAAGACCGAGGGCTTTGAGGATCCATCTCACCAGATGATGACCAAGGGTTTTGAAGATCCACCTCAGCAGATGAGGAATAAAGGCTTTGAGGATCCACCTCAGATAAGGCTCGAGGGCTTCGAGTGAAGACCAAAGGCTTCGAGGATCCACTTTCACTAGATGAAGACCGAGTGCTTCGAGGATCCATTTCACCAGATGAGGACCGAGTGCTTTGAGGAGTCACGTCACCAGATGAGGACCAATGGCTTTGAGGATAAACCTCACCAGATGAGGGCCAAGAGCTTCAAGGATCAACCTCACCACATGAGGACCAAGGGCTACCAGGATCCACCTCAGCAGTTGAGGACTGAGGCCTTCGAGGATCCACCTCACCACATGAGGACCGAGTGCTTTGAGGATCCACCTCACCAGATGAGGACCAATACATATAATCTAAGCAGTCCCTTAGCAAATCTTTTACTGTCCCAAGGGGCAGATACGCAGCGGTCCATAGCCTGTAACAGATATGAGTTTCAGTTTTCATCCTGGATTTCGAGCAACCTTAGAGCTGCAATGCTTTGTAAATAATCTTAATTAAAGACTTTGAGGATCCACCTCACTAGATGAAGACCAAGGGCTTTGAGGATCCATCTAGCTCACCAGATGAAGACCGAGGGCTTTGAGGATCCATCTCACCAGATGATGACCAAGGGTTTTGAAGATCCACCTCAGCAGATGAGGAATAAAGGCTTTGAGGATCCACCTCAGATAAGGCTCGAGGGCTTCGAGTGAAGACCAAAGGCTTCGAGGATCCACTTTCACTAGATGAAGACCGAGTGCTTCGAGGATCCATTTCACCAGATGAGGACCGAGTGCTTTGAGGATCCACCTCACCAGATGAGGACCAATACATATAATCTAAGCAGTCCCTTAGCAAATCTTTTACTGTCCCAAGGGGCAGATACGCAGCGGTCCATAGCCTGTAACAGATATGAGTTTCAGTTTTCATCCTGGATTTCGAGCAACCTTAGAGCTGCAATGCTTTGTAAATAATCTTAATTAAAGACTTTGAGGATCCACCTCACTAGATGAAGACCAAGGGCTTTGAGGATCCATCTAGCTCACCAGATGAAGACCGAGGGCTTTGAGGATCCATCTCACCAGATGATGACCAAGGGTTTTGAAGATCCACCTCAGCAGATGAGGAATAAAGGCTTTGAGGATCCACCTCAGATAAGGCTCGAGGGCTTCAAATGAAGACCAAAGGTTTTGAGGATCCACTTTCACCAGATGAAGACCGAGTGCTTCGAGGATCCATTTCACCAGATGAGGACCGAGTGCTTTGAGGATCCACCTCACCAGATGAGGACCAATACATATAATCTAAGCAGTCCCTTAGCAAATCTTTTACTGTCCCAAGGGGCAGATACGCAGCAGTCCATAGCCTGTAACAGATATGGGTTTCAGTTTTCATCCTGGATTTCGAGCAACCTTAGAGCTGCAATGCTTTGTAAATAATCTTAATTATCAAATGTCCCACTGTATTGTGTGTACAGCTCCAAGGCGCAATGATGTGTATTAGGCTATGTTCACATGTTGCATTCTTGCATGTTTTTTTGCATGCGTTTTCTCAATTGTAGCGTTTTATGCAATTTAAAAACTGCTTTTTACAGCACCAGCAAAAGCTGTGACATTTCTGAACTCTCATGCACAAACACTTGCTTTTTTTTTTTCCTCAGTGAAATGGAAAACTGCTGCATTTTTGCAAGAAGTAGCCGATCAATTCTTTCAGGGTTTTTGCAGCTTTCTTCACCATTGACGGCAATGAGAGTGAAAAAATGCAGCTTCATTTTTTGCAGCTTTTATGGGTGACTGAAACTAACTTTATTCAAACGTGGACTGTAGACACCAAGAACGCAGCTAAAAAAGTGGCAAAAAAGCAACGTGTGAACATTCCCTTAAAAGGACTCTGTGCCAAGGTTTTTGCTATCTAATTTGAATTCAATACGATGTAGGGGAAGAGACCCTGATTTTAGTGATGTATCACTTACCAAGCTGTGTTTTGCTGTTTCAATAAAATCAGTGTTTATCAGCAGGAGCTTATGTCCCCTGATCCATCCCTGCTCCTACCACTGATTAGCAGCTTTCTGCCTATGCACAGCTTGCACAAAAAGCTGTCAATCAGCGGTGTGGGGGGGTTATACACAATCAGTGGTGTGGGCGGTTTTATACACAATCAGTGGTGTGGGCGTGGTTATCACAATCAGTGGTGTGGGCGTGGTTATCACAATCAGTGGTGTGGGCGTAGTTATACACAATCAGTGGTGTGGGCGGGGTTATACATAATCAGTGGTGTGGGTGGGGTTATACATAATCAGTGGTGTGGGTATAGTTATACACAATCAGTGGTGTGGGCGGGGTTATACACAATCAGTGGTGTGGGCGGGGTTATACATAATCAGTGGTGTGGGCGGGGTTATACACAATCAGTGGTGTGGGCGGGGTTATACACAGTGGTGTGGGTGGGGTTATACACAATCAGTGGTGTGGGCGGGGTTATACACAGTGGTGTGGGTGGGGTTATACACAATCAGTGGCGTGGGCGTAGTTATACACAATCAGTGGTGTGGGCGGGGTTATACACAATCAGTGGTGTGGGCGGGGTTATACACAGCTCAGTATTCCAAGCTCTGCTAGATCTGCAGCAGAGAAAACTGTGATTTTATCACAACTGCTGCACCCAGTAAAGTAAGTGATACATCACTATAATCAGGGTCTCAGCCCCTATATCATGCTGCTGTCAGATTACATAGTAAAAACCTGCTGACAGATTCCCTTTAAGGATTAGATACAATAGGTTTGTTTGATAAATTGTCAAAAAGCAGAGGAACAAATGGAAGCGAGCATGAGCGCAGGTTCTGACTACAAAGAGTTTGTTTGTTGTCTGATACCATGGAGACACATCTTTTTGCATAGGACCTGAAGACACAAAATGATATATATGGTATATGTTTTTATTTATTTATTTATTTATTTTTTTTACGAACTGAAGACTTTAGACTTAATATTATGAGATTTTCCAGTGCCCGACTTTGCCAGACGTTCAGTAGCTCTTACCTTTCTCCCGGATCCTCCGCCATGTTACGGGAGCAGGACATCAATCACTACATAACAAGGCACTTTTTGTCATTCAGGACTCTTGGAAAGCTGGGTGACCCTCTATGAGATCTGCCATGGTTTCTCACCCAACTTTCCTAGCAAAGTAAACCCAAAAGGCGAAACGTTGGAGTCAGATCCGAGACGTCGGCCGTGATTTACTTAAGCTTATAAGCGGAGGGTGAAGGATAGTTTACAATTTTTCTTGGCTTGGAAGCAAATATGTGAAAAGAAGAAAAGCGTATACTGTCCGGAGCTGTGTATACATAGGTGACGCGCTGCGGGGGAGTCACGAGGGGGCGATGGCAGCCGTACAACTGCGCCAATGTGTTACTTTTATGTCCGAGCTGTAGAGGGAGATCTGTTGCTGTATCGCTTTTTTACCAGGTTTTTGTTTGTTTTGTGATGGGGAAATCCTGCAGATCCAGGTACTTAGCCGTAATTACACCTTCAGCCCCGATCGGACAGGTTTAATAGAATCTATAATTAACGGGGGAGGGGGACGGGTGTCGCCGTGTGATTACATTGGCCGGAGTTCAGAACGCTTTTCAGTAAGATTTTTATTGAAAGAATAATAATTATTACTTATGTTATTAAAGTCTAATTCCTCCTTTCAACCACATTTCACAAGTTTCATCTGCACACCGAGCCCAGGAACTTTGCGATTACTTTTTTTTTCTTTTATGTTTTTTTGTGCAGATTTTGTGGGGTTTTTTTTTACGTCATTTTCTACATTTACACCCATGGCTGTTTTAGAAGTTCTTTTCTGAAGCTTCCCTCCCATTCTCCCTACTAATATAAAGAAGAGTACAATGTATGATGGTTTCACGATGTACACACACAGCTCTGCTACATCAATACACACCCATACACACACAGCTCTGCTACATCAATACACACCCATACACACACAGCTCTGCTACATCAATACACACCCATACACACCCACAGCTCTGCTACATCAATACACACCCATACACACACAGCTCTGCTACATCAATACACACCCATACACACACAGCTCTGCTACATCAATACACACCCATACACACACACAGCTCTGCTACATCAATACACACCCATACACACACACACAGCTCTGATACATCAATACACACCCATACACACACACAGCTCTGCTACATCAATAAATACACACCCATACACACCCACAGCTCTGATACATCAATACACACCCATACACACCCACAGCTCTGCTACATCAATACACACCCATACACACCCACAGATCTGGTACATCAATACACACCCATACACACCCACAGCTCTGCTACATCAATACACACCCATACACACCCACAGATCTGGTACATCAATACACACCCATACACACCCACAGCTCTGCTACATCAATACACACCTATACACACACACAGCTCTCCTACATCAATACACACCCATACACACCCACAGCTCTCCTACATCAATACACACCCATACACACCCACAGCTCTGCTACATCAATACACACCCATACACACCCACAGCTCTGCTACATCAATACACACCCATACACACCCACAGATCTGGTACATCAATACACACCCATACACACACACACACACACAGCTCTCCTACATCAATACACACCCACAGCTCTGCTACATCAATACACACCCATACACACCTACAGCTCTGCTAAATCAATACACACCCATACACACACAGCTCTGCTACATCAATACACACCCAGCTTTGCTACATCAATACACACCCATACACACACAGCTCTGCTACATCAATACACACCCATACACACCCACAGATCTGGTACATCAATACACACCCATACACACACACAGCTCTGATACATCAATACACACCCATACACACACCCAGCTCTGCTACATCAATACACACCCATACACACCCACAGCTCTGATACATCAATACACACCCATACACACACAGCTCTGCTACATCAATACACACCCATACACACAGTTTTGCTATATCAATACACACCCATACACACACACAGCTCTGCTACATCAACACAAGCACCTTTGCGACCATTGGCCTAAATACAGTCCAATGAGCCTCGATGCAAAGTTTGAGCCTGTCCCTCCCCCACATGTTGGTTGGATGTACCGGCCGTGGTAGCATTCTAAATCCTATAAATACATGCGAGTTACCATTCTTCCCCTTCATTGTGTACTTATATCCCCCATCTTGGCCACTGCCTGGTAAATATGTCCCCCATCTTGATGTATGACCTCATCATGTCTATATCATGCAATATATGTCCCCACCATGGCCCCATCCTGGTATACATGTCCCCATCATGGCCCCATCCTGGTATATATGTCCCCACCATGGCCCCATCCTGGTATATATGTCCCCATTATGGCCCCATCCTGGTATATATGTCCCCACCATGGCCCCATCCTGGTATATATATATCCCCATCATGACCCCATCCTGGTATATATGTCTACATCATGGCCCCATCCTGGTATATGTCCCCATCATTGCCCCATCCTGGTATATATATCCATATTATGGCCCCATCCTAGTATAGATGTCCCCATCGTGGTCCCATCCTGGTAAATATGTCCCTCTCATAGCCTCATCCTGTTATATATTTCCTCATCATGGCCCCATCCTGGTATATATGTCCACATAATGGTCCCATTTTGATATACTGTATATGTCCCCATCATGACCCCATTGTGGTGTAGATGTCCCTATAACAGCCTTATCCTGGTGTATACATGTCCCCATAATGATGGCCCCATCGTGGTATACATGTTCCCATAATGGCCCCAACCCAGTTTATGTCCCCATCCTGGCCCAATCCTGGTACATATGATACCCCTAGGCACCGCACACAGTAATAAACATAAACAATTATACTCACCTTCCCCCCTGCTCCCTGGTGTCCTCTTCCAATGATATGGCATGTCACATCTGATCAGTGAGCAAGTGGTGCAGCGCATGACGTCACTGTCATGCGCAGCATGCCCACTTACAGCACAATCGGCTGCCAGGTGCCGGCATATTCTCTGCTCCCCTTGCCCAGGATTATGGGTGTGGGGAGCAGTGAATATTCACAGTCTTAATCTGTGGCCGGCACATTGCAGCACAGGGACCCAATGGGTCTCTGTGCTGCAAAGTATTTCAGCTGGATGAGTACCTTCAGACACACATCCACCTGAAACTGGAGCTGGGGTTGGCGGGCCCCCTGTATCCCCCCCCGCAACAGTCGCGGTCATGATTGCTTCAACCGTGATCGTTACGCCCGTCTGTGACATCAATACACACCCATGCACACACAGAGCTCTGATCCTTCAATACACACACCTCTACTATATTAATATATACCCATGCTTGCACAGCTCTGCTGCATCAGTATGCACAAATAAACACAAAGCTCTGCTAAATCAACACACACACACAAATACAGCTTTGCTACTTCAATACACACACCACTGCTACATTAACACATAGCTCTGATACTTCAGCACACACACCTCTGCTATGTTAATATACACCCATGCATACACAGCACTGCTACATTAATATACACAATATACACGCACCTCTGCAACATCAATACACACATGCAAACACAGCTTTGCTATTTCAGTACGCACACCTCTGCTACATTAACACACACAGCTCTGCTATATCAGTACACACCCATACACACACAAATCTGATATGTCAATACACACACACCTCTGCTATATTAATATACACCCATACATACACAGCTCTGCTACATCAATACACACCCATACACACACACACACACACACACACACACACACACAAACACACAGCTCTGATCCTTCAATACACACATCTCTGCTATATTAAAATACACCCATATGCAAACAGTTCTGCTACATCAATGTACAGCCCACAGCCATACACACACAACTCTGCTACGGTAATACACAATACACAGCCATACACACGTGGCTCTACTCCAACAATACACACACACACACACACACACACAATTTTGCTACACCAATATACAGCTATACACGCACAGCTCTGCTACTCCAGTACACACACATACAGCTCTGCTGTATAGCTACACAAACATATACACTCAGCTCTAATATCAATACACACATAACTCTGCTACATCTGGGAGGCTGTGCTCTATATTTGGGACCCACTTGATTCAGAATGGTTAGGAAGTATACTGATGTGGGAGTGTGGGTTGTGATGCTGAATTGCTGCATACCAGAAAGGAGGAGATGTAGCATAGCTCCCAACTGTCCCGAATTCAGCAGGACTGTCCCGATTTGAGGGCTCAGTCCAGCTGTAATGGCAGTCAGGGCTTTTATTCTGACTTTCTATCACCTCTCCGGCTCCATAGCTCCTCCTCCTCCTTGGGGGCGGGACCACATAAATCTGCATAAACATAAATTAAATGAACAATTCTCTGCATGTCTCATAAACTCCTTGTCCACATGCAGCAGCTCTACCAGTGAGCCACAGGCCCCATACAGAGATAGGAGGATTTGGTAATATTGACCTGTATTACAGGCAGGGAATCCAGAGGCAGATTATACAGGTACAGATAGATACATCTGTATACAGCAGTGTATTTCTATGTACCTGTATTCTAGAGGTGAAGAAACAGATTTTTTTTGTTCCTATAAAACTAATATAAACTAATGAGAAACAATTACAAAAATGTCAGTCCTCTTTAATTTTCCCCTACAATTCCTCCTCCCTGGGACTCAAACTGACAACCTTCAACTTTGCAAGCAGGAGATAAAGTTGAAAGCCTCAAATTCTGGTAATGTCAATGAAAGAATTTTGTATACTTGAATCTGCATTGCAGCCTCTGAATCCACAGGCAGATTATACAGGTACATAGAGATACATCTGTACACATCAGTGTATTCCTATGTACTTGTATTCTAGAGGTGAAGAAAATTTAAGATCTGTTTGTTCTTATAAAACTATCAAATATTGAGAAACAATTACAAAAAGTCAATCTTTTTCTTTTCTATTCACCTCTTGCTTCCTGGAGCTCAAACTACCAGCCGGAGATAAAGCTGAGAGCCACAAATTCTGGTGATGTCACAGAAAGAATTTTGTAAACTTGAAACAGCATTGCAGCCTCTGAATCCACATGTAGATTATACAGGTACAAAGAAATACATTGTACATGGCAGTGTATTTCTATGTACCTGTATTCTAGAGGTGAAGAAAAAGGTCAGATCATTGTGCTCCTATAAAACTGTTATCAAGTAACGAGAAACAGTTACAAAGATGACAACTTTTTTGTATTCACCTCTTGCTTCCTGGGACTGAAACTGACAATTGTCAACACTGCAAGCAGGAGATACAGCCAAGAGCCACAGACTCTGGTGATGTCACTGAAAAAATGTTGTATACTTGAATCTGCACTGAGGCCACATGCAGATTATACAGGTACATAGAGATACATCTCTACATATCAGTGTGTTTCTACATCTCAGTATTCTACAGGTGAAGAAAAAGTCACATTTTTTGGTTCCTATGAAACTACTATCAAATAATGAGAAACAATTATGAAAATATCAATGTTTTTTTTTTATTCACCCCTTACTTTCTGGGACTCAAACTAACAACCTTTAGGACTGCACACAGGAGATAAAGCTGAGAGCCACAGACTCTGGTGATGGCAAAGAAAGCATTTTGTATACGTGAAACTGTGTTGCAGCCTCTGACGCCACAGGCAGATTATACAGGTACATAGGAATACACTGCTGTGTACAATGTATCTCTATGTACCTGTATAATCTGCCTGTGGATTCAGAGACTGCAATGCAGTTTCAAGTACACAAAATCTTTTCAGTGACATCACCAGAGTCTGTGGCTCTTGGCTTGGTGTTTCTTGCTTGCAGCGTTGATAATTGTCAGTTTGAGTCCCAGGAAGCAAGGAGTGATTACAAAAAAGTTGTCATTTTTATAATTGTTTCTCGTTATTTGATAGTTTTATATGAACAAAACAATCTAACTTTTTCTTCACCTCTAGAATACAGGTACATAGGAATACACTGCCGTGTACAATATATCTTTATGTACTTGTATTCTAGAGGTGAAGATACAGTCAGATTTTCTTGTTCCTATAAATGTTCAACACTACAAGCAAGAGATAAAGCTGAGAGCCACATACTCTGGTGATGTCAGTGCAAGCATTTTGTGTACTTGACGCTGCATTGCAACCTTTGAATCCACATTGTATCCAGCAGTGTATTTCTATGTACCTGTATTCTAGAGCATGAATAAAGCTAAATACCCGCAACGAGTGTTACTTGTGTTTTTGACGCTGCGTGTTTTATTTGCAAATGTATATAGTTTTATTTATGTTTTATGACTTTTGAACAATAAATAAACAGAAAATGTTTTTTTTATTATTAATTTGTCCCCAGATTCTGGGAGCCGTAGGTTTTGCTAGTTTCTATCCATGCGGCAGTGTGAGGAATGATTTTTTGTGGCACGAGATGAAGTTTCCTGTGCCATTTTCTGGTACAGACGACTTTTTGATCATTTTTTTTATTTTACACTTTTTTGGAGCTGGAATGCAGTTTTTTTAACACTTTATTATTCAGTTTATTGACATGTTAATGACTTTTTATCTGATTGTTTTGAGCAAAAAAAAAAAGAAATTTCCTATTTTCATATAACTTTTTTTAAAAGCACCATATAGGATAAATGCTTGCAGAGTTTTACAGCTGGGATCAATGCGATTCATTTTTTGCTACTTTTTTCACAAGAAAATTACTTTTTTTTAATGAAAATGTGTTTTTTTTCATCCCTATCAGATGGCTTTTTTTTTTAGTAACAACCTGCACTTATTATTGAAGAACTACAAGTCCCAGCACAAGCTATGTGCATCCCCCGGGAGGCTCATTACTGACGAGAATGACACGAACATCACTGATTTCTCTGCTGCACATACACGGGCGCCATCTAGTGCTCAATGTTAGTATTGCATGCTATCGCTCAGACTTGTGCCCTCAGTAAAGATGGCGCCTCTGCTACTTCCTCTTTCTGGCCGCCCGGTCTCTCTGTGGTCATGTGAGCTTCAGCTGTCGGAAGTACAGTGTCCGCAAAGGTCAAAAGTAAGGAGAAAGGAGAAAATCGCGTTACTGGTAAGATTGACATTTTGTATCATTGGATTCTTCTATCAGAGATGAGTCCTGTGCAGAGATATCATTCTATAATGTGACACTATTCTGTACATGGAGGGTCCATAAGATAACCTGACTCAAGAGCCACAGGTGAACCCCCCGCATGGTGCCAGCCACAGACCCCCCCCCCGCTGTAGAGTGCCAGCCACAGACCCCCCCCCCCCGCTGTAGAGTGCCAGCAGCAGAGTAAGGTTCCTCATACTGTGCCAGTCATCGAGGTTCCCCATACTGTGCCAGCCACCAAGACTCCCCATACTGTGCCAGCCACCAAGACTCCCCATACTGTGCCAGCCACCGAAACTCCCCATACTGTGCCAGCCACCGAGGTTCCCCATACTGTGCCAGCCACCGAGGTTCCCCATACTGTGCCAGCCACTGAGGTTCCCCATACTGTGCCAGCCACCGAGGTTCCCCATACTGTGCCAGCCACCGAGGTTCCCCATACTGTGCCAGCCACCGAGGTTCCCCATACTGTGCCAGCCACCGAGGTTCCCCATACTGTGCCAGCCACCGAGGTTCCCCATACTGTGCCAGCCACCGAGGTTCCCCATACTGTGCCAGCCACCGAGGTTCCCCATACTGTGCCAGCCACCGAGGTTCCCCATACTGTGCCAGCCACTGAGGTTCCCCATACTGTGCCAGCCACCGAGGTTCCCCATACTGTGCCAGCCACCGAGGTTCTCCATACTGTGCCAGCCACTGAGGTTCCCCATACTGTGCCAGCCACCGAGGTTCCCCATACTGTGCCAGCCACCGAGGTTCCCCATACTGTGCCAGCCACCGAGGTTCCCCATACTGTGCCAGCCACCGAGGTTCCCCATACTGTGCCAGTCACCGAGGTTCCCCATACTGTGCCAGCCACCGAGGTTCCCCATACAGTGCCAGCCACCGAAACTCCCCATACGGTGCCAGCCACCGAGGTTCCCCATACTGTGCCAGCCACCGAGGTTCCCCATACTGTGCCAGCCACCGAGGTTCCCCATACTGTGCCAGCCACCGAGGTTCCCCATACTGTGCCAGCCACCGAGGCTCCCCATACTGTGCAAGCCACCGAGGTTCCCCATACTGTGCCAGTCACCGAGGTTCCCCATACTGTGCCAGCCACCGAGGTTCCCCATACTGTGCCAGCCACCGAGGCTCCCCATACTGTGCAAGCCACCAAGGTTCCCCATACTGCCAGTCACCGAGGTTCCCCATACTGTGCCAGCCACCAAGGTTCCCCATACTGTGCCAGCCACCGAGGTTCCCCATACTGTACCAGCCACCGAGGTTCCCCATACTGTACCAGCCACCGAGGTTCCCCATACTGTACCAGCCACCGAGGTTCCCCATACTGTACCAGCCACCAAGATTACCGATACTGTACCAGCCACCGAGGTTCCCCATACTGTACCAGCCACTGAGATTCCCCATACTGTGCCAGTCACCAAGGTTCCCCATACTGTGCCAGTCACCGAGGTTCCCCATACTGTGCCAGTCACCGAGGTTCCCCATACTGTGCCAGTCACCGAGGTTCCCCATACTGTGCCAGTCACCGAGGTTCCCCATACTGTGCCAGTCACCGAGGTTCCCCATACTGTGCCAGTCACCGAGGTTCCCCATACTGTACCAGCCACCGAGGTTCCCCATACTGTACCAGCCACCGAGATTCCCCATACTGTGCCAGCCACCGAGGTTCCCCATACTGTGCCAGCCACCGAGGTTCCCCATACTGTACCAGCCACCGAGGTTCCCCATACTGTACCAGCCACCGAGATTCCCCATACTGTGCCAGCCACCGAGGTTCCCCATACTGTGCCAGCCACTGAGATTCCCCATACTGTGCCAGCCACCGAGGTTCCCCATACTGTGCCAGCCACCGAGGTTCCCCATACTGTGCCAGCCACTGAGATTCCCCATACTGTGCCAGCCACCGAGGTTCCCCATACTGTACCAGCCACCGAGGTTCCCCATACTGTACCAGCCACCGAGGTTCCCCATACTGTGCCAGTCACCGAGGTTCCCCATACTGTGCCAGTCACCGAGGTTCCCCATACTGTGCCAGTCACTGAGGTTCCCCCATACTGTGCCAGCCACCGAGGTTCCCCCATACTGTGCCAGTTACCGAGGTTCCCCATACTGTACCAGCCACCGAGGTTCCCCATACTGTGCCAGCCACCGAGGTTCCCCATACTGTACCAGCCACCGAGGTTCTCCATACTGTGCCAGCCACCGAGGTTCCCCATACTGTACCAGCCACTGAGATTCCCCATACTGTGCCAGCATGGTTACCTATACCTGTGCCAGCATTCCCATAACCGTATCACACGGCCACTTATTTGGTGGTAATGAACCCCATAATATTTCCTTTGTGCCGATTTTTGATTAATGGGGACAGAGAAGAGTCCGCTGTAGTGCTCACAGGACTGGTATTGTGGTCAGACTTGGTGAAGTGGACTACAACTCCCATCATGCACTGCTCCAGTCTGTGCTGTCAGCAGGACGTTGAGCTGCTTCTATCTTATGGCTCTTGTGTTTTCTGCAGGTCCGCGCCGGTGATGTCTCACGTGTCGCAGGTCCGAGCTCTGTACAAGAAGATCCTTCTGCTGCACCGGACGTTACCGCTTCACCTGAAAGCGCTGGGAGATCAGTATGTGAAGGACGAGTTCAGGAGACACAAGAATGTGGGTCAATCCGAAGCCAAACTGTTCATGAAGGAATGGGAGGTACGGACTGCTTCTTAAAGGGATAATTCCTTCTTAAAGGGGACCGTCGTCTTAGGAAGCTATAGATGTGTACTATTTACTTTTTCTCTTCATGCTTGCTGAGTGGGCGGGATCTTCATAGTGTGATATCAGAGATGTGCGTTGGGCTTATAGCCAATCGTTTGTCTTCCTTTGCTTCTTGCAGAGTTATTGAAATACTAAGGAGCTGCAGCTGCATCTCCCTCCTTTCCCTTCCTTAATGTAATGCAAGTCACTACTTACGGATGGTACAGACAGAAGAATAGTCAGGAAAGCCGGGGTCTGGTAACAGGAGGACACGTATGGATACAGGGAGTTCACATAGGCAGAATCAGGTCACAATGCGAGAGTCAGAATTCCAGGAGGGCACGTAATAGATTCAGGGAGAAAACTGAGACGTGGTCAGGTAACGGTCCGAGGTCACTATTTACGGATAGTACAGACGGAAGAGTAGTCAGGAAAGCCGGGGTCTGGTAACAGGAGGACATGTATGGACACAGGGAGTTCACATAGGTAGAGTCAGGTCACAATCCAGGGGTCTGAATTCCAGGAAGGCATGTAATAGATTTAGGGATTGAACTGAGATGTGGTCAGGTAACGGTCCGAGGTCAAAAGCCAGGAGGTCACGACTGGAACAGGGAGCAGGCAGAGAGGAGTTAAACAACAGTCCTTTGTAGAGAAACAAAGATCAGAACACATGCAGCAATACAAGCCAACAGCACAATGACAGAACCAAAATGTACAACTGGCAAGGTTCTGGGAGAGCATGCTCAGTAAAGAAGCAGAGCAATTACCAGGAAGGTGGAACACCTGAGTAATCAGCACATTCCAGACCCTGCATTGAATCCTGCGCTGTCAATCAACCTGCCAGCTAGTGCTCAAAGAAACACAGCAGAGCATCTCCTAGTGTGCAAGATGCTCTGCACAGAGGAATCGTGACGCTTGTCTTCTTAACTACTTCAGGATGTCATTACAGATTAAGCAACTGCAGAAGCTGAGAGCAACTGTTAGATGCAGTTGGGCTCCCCATAGAGAAGACAGAGAGGGTTTATTGCTGTCACTGTCTTCTTGATCACTGTTTACACAGCGCTGAATGAGCGTGGTGTACACAGTGTAGGAGGTGCTAACAGCAATCGTGTGATCGCCGAGTGGCGGAAGGGAGCAGGAGTCACTGGTTCTTAGCAGACCCAGATCACCATGTAGGAGGAGTTTTCCTTGTAACTGGGGCTAATATAAAAAAAAGTTACAGGGGAAATTATTAATGTAAGAATGTATTTAAATGTTGAAATACACCCAAAAGTTATTTTATGACCAGGACAATTCGGAATTAACTTGGCATTGTGACATTTGGACTGTAGATCAGCCTGGAAGTGTGAAATGCAGCAAAAAAGAATGTTATTTCTTTTTTTTTTTAAATTGTGAAAAGTTTATTCAGAGGTCATTTATTATTCAACCCCTCAAACCACCAGAATTCTGTTTGGTTCCCCTAAAGTGTTAAGAAGTATTTCAGGCACAAAGAACAATGAGCTTCACATGTTTGGATTAATTATCTCTTTTTCCAGCCTTTTCTGACTAATTAAGACCCTCCCCAAACTTGTGAACAGCACTCATACTTGGTCAACATGGGAAAGACAAAGGAGCATTCCAAGGCCATCAGAGACAAGATCGTGGAGGGTCACAAGGCTGGCAAGGGGTACAAAACCCTTTCCAAGGAGTTGGGCCTACCTGTCTCCACTGTTGGGAGCATCATCCGGAAGTGGAAGGCTTATGGAACTACTGTTAGCCTTCCACGGCCTTGACAGCCTTTGAAAGTTTCCTCCCGTGCCGAGGCCAGGCTTGTCCGAAGAGTCAAGGCTAACCCAAGGACAACAAGGAAGGAGCTCCGGGAAGATCTCATGGCAGTGGGGACATTGGTTTCAGTCAATACCATAAGTAACGTACTCCACCGCAATGGTCTCCGTTCCAGACGAGCCCGTAAGGTACCTTTACTTTCAAAGCATTATGTCAAGGCTCGTCTACAGCTTGCTCATGATCACTTGGAGGACTCTGAGACAGACTGGTTCAAGGTTCTCTGGTCTGATGAGACCAAGATCGAGCTCTTTGGTGCCAACCACACACGTGATGTTTGGAGACTGGATGGCACTGCATACGACCCCAAGAATACCATCCCTACAGTCAAGCATGGTGGTGGCAGCATCATGCTGTGGGGCTGTTTATCAGCCAAGGGGCCTGGCCATCTGGTCCGCATCCATGGGAAGATGGATAGCACGGCCTACCTGGAGATTTTGGCCAAGAACCTCCGCTCCTCCATCAAGAATCTTAAGATGGGTCGTCATTTCATCTTCCAACAAGACAACGACCCAAAGCACACAGCCAAGAAAACCAAGGCCTGGTTCAAGAGGGAAAAAATCAAGGTGTTGCAGTGGCCTAGTCAGTCTCCTGACCTTAACCCAATTGAAAACTTGTGGAAGGAGCTCAAGATTAAAGTCCACATGAGAAAACCAAAGAACCTAGATAACTTGGAGAAGATCTGCATGGAGGAGTGGGCCAAGATAACTCCAGAGACCTGTGCCGGCCTGATCAGGTCTTATAAAAGACGATTATTAGCTGTAATTGCAAACAAGGGTTATTCCACAAAATATTAAACCTAGGGGTTGAATAATAATTGACCCACACTTTTATGTTGAAAATTTATTAAAATTTAACTGAGCAACAAAACTTGTTGGTTTGTAAGATTTATGCATCTGTTAATAAATCCTGCTCTTGTTTGAAGTTTGCAGGCTCTAACTTATTTGCATCTTATCAAACCTGCTAAATCTGCAGGGGGTTGAAGACTACTTGTAGGCACTGTATATATATATATATATATATATATATATATATATATATATATATATATATACCATATTATTTGGACTATAGGATGCACTTTTTAACAACAGAATCTCCTGCTAAGAAGTGTGTGTGTCCTAAGCTATGTGCGCACGTTGCGTTCTGCCATGACAAATATTCCGCAGCGTTTTGTCACCGCATGTGCGTTTCAAAACGCAGCCAAAAAGCTGAGATTTGGATGTATCTTGAATGCAGAATGGATGGTTGCTCTCCCATAGACAGAGTGGGAAAAGCATCCAAAACGCACAAAAGAAGTGACATGTTGCTTTTTAGAACGCAGCGATTTGGGTCAAAATTTCAACATCCAAATCGCTGCGCTCTCAAACGCAACGTGCGGATGGATTATGTACAATCTTCATAGATTGTGCTGGGGACGCAGGACGCATGCGTTTACGCTGCAGTGCAATATGCAGTGTAAATGCATGAAATTACGCAACGTGCGCACACAACCTTATAGCTCAGAGGCAGCTTCCTGTGATGGAGGAGAACGCTGACCCTGCGTCCTCCCCGCTGCCAGAGAGCCGCCCTCACCGCTCCGTTCTATATGATTGGTACAGACAGCAGTGGACGCTGCTGCGGTAAACAAATGACAAGTGTTAATATCTCAACAAACGATGAACATTGCTTGTATTTACAGGCACTATCCAGCAATAGTATATCTGTATATATAGTTATATACAGTACAGACCAAAAGTTTGGACACACCTTCTCATTCAAAGAGTTTTCTTTATTTTCATGACTCTGAAAATTGTAGATTCACATTGAAGGCATCAAAACTATGAATTATCACATGTGGAATGAAATACTTAACAAATAAGTGTGAAACAACTGAAAATATGTCTTATATTCTAGGTTCTTCACAGTAGCCACCTTTTGCTTTGATTACTGCTTTGCACACTCTTCGCATTCTCTTGATGAGCTTCAAGACGTAGTCACCGGAAATGGTTTTCACTTCACAGGTGTGCCCTGTCAGGTTTAATAAGTGGGATTTCTTGCCTTATAAATGGGGTTGGGACCATTAGTTGTGTTGTGCAGAAGTCTGGGGGATACACAGCTGATAGTCCTACTGAATAGACTGTTAGCTGCTATTTTCTTGCCATAATACAAATTCTAAGAAAAACGAGTGGCCATCATTACTTTAAGAAATGAAGTCAGTCAGAAAAATTGGGAAAACTTTGAAAGTGCCCCCAAGTGCAGTGGCAAAAACCATCAAACACTACAAAGAAACTGGCTCACATGAGGACCGCCCGAGGAAAGGAAGACCAAGAGTCACCTCTGCTGCGGAGGATAAGTGTATCCGAGTCACCAGCCTCAGAAATCGCAGGTTAACAACAGCTCAGATTAGAGACCAGGTCAATGCCACACAGAGTCCTAGCAGCAGACACATCTCTAGAACAACTGTTAAGAGGAGACTTTGCGCAGCATCCTTCATGGTAAATAGCTGCTAGGAAACCACTGCTAAGGACAGGCAACAAGCAGAAGAGACTTGTTTGTGCCAAAGAACACAAGGAATGGACATTAGACCAGTGGAAATCTATGCTTTGGTCTGATGAGTCCAAATGTGAGATCTTTGGATCCAACCACTGTGTCTTTGTAGAAAAGGTGAACGGATGGACCCTACATGGCTGGTTCCCACCGTGAAGCATGGTGGAGGAGGTGTGATGGTGTGGGGGTGCTTTGCTGGTGACACTGTTGAGGATTTATTCAAAATTGAAGGCATACAGAACCAGCATGGCTACCACAGCATCTTGCAGCGGCGTGCTATTCCATCTGGTTTGCGTCTAGTTGGACCATCATTTATTTTTCAACAGGACAATGACCCCAAACACATCTCCAGGCTGTGTAAGGGCTATTTGGCTAAGAAGGAGAGTGATGGGGTGCTACGCCAGATGACCTGGCCTCCACAGTCACCAGACCTGAACCCAATCGAGCTGGACCGCAGAGTGAAGGCAAAAGGGCCAACAAGGGCTAAGCATCTCTGGGAACTCCTTCAAGACTGTTGGAAAACCATTTCTGGTGACTACCTCTTGAAGCTCATCAAGAGAATGCCAAGAGTGTGCAAAGCAGTAATCAAAGCAAAAGGTGGCTACTTTGAAGAACCTAGAATATAAGACATATTTTCAGTTGTTTCACACTTGTTTGTTAAGTATTTCATTCCACATGTGTTAATTCATAGTTTTGATGTCTTCAATGTGAATCTACAATTTTCAGAGTCATGAAAATAAAGAAAACTCTTTGAATGAGGTGTGTCCAAACTTTTGGTCTGTACTGTACATACTGTATTTTTCGGACTATAAGACGCTCCTTACTTGTTTACCGCTCATTGCCTTGCAGACCAACCACCGCTGCTAAAATGTGCAGTGCTTACAAGCTTGAAAGCTATTTTTATTGAGTTTGTAAGCGCTGTTTTGACGCCAGGATGACTGGAGCGCAATGTAACCTTCTAATCCCGGCCAGGGTCAGTGCAGTGGTTACAAACTAGACAGCAGCGGTGGACGGTCACGTGGGCAACAAGTTGTAAATAAAAGAAAATTTTTAATATCTCAAAAAATTTTAATAAGCAAATTGCAAAATTTTTCCCATCACAAGTTATATTTTTTCTTTTTATTTAAAAGGAAGGTGGTGTAAAAAAACCCCCAATAACTGAAAAAATGTAAAGTTTTAATGTTTTGTTTAAATATTATTTGTTTTTAATTAAGCAAAATATATATATATTTTTTTAAAGTTTGATATTTTCCACTCTTAAACACTAGGGGGAGCAGCTGCTGAAATCCTACAGAAATCCCATTGTAGAACTAGCTCACATTACAGCTGCAGTAAAAGTGGGCGGAGTCTGCTCTGCTATTTGTGATGTCACAGCTCCCCAATCTGGGTGTTTCCAAAAGGATAAGAGAGAATGAAGTGTTGGATCACAGTGCGGAGCCATTTTGTTGGTGACCGCAAAGTGATCCTAATGTTTAAAGTGTCAGCAAGGACAGCTGCACAGTGCTCCCCACATAGCGCTCTGCCTGCAATGCTCTGCCACACGCACGCTCACCCGCAATGCTTTCCCACATGCACGCTCACCCGCAATGCTCTGCCACACGCACGCTCACTTGCAGCTCTGCCACACGCACGCTCACCCGTAATGCTCTGCCACACGCACGGTCACCCGCAATGCTCTGCCACACGCACGCTCACCCGCAGTGCTCTGCCACACGCACGCTCACCCGCAATGCTCTGCCACACGCACGCTCACCCGCAATGCTCTGCCACACGCACGCTCACCCGCAATGCTCTGCCACACGCACGCTCACCCGCAATGCTCTGCCACACGCACGCTCACCCGCAATGCTCTGCCACGCGCACGCTCACCCGCAATGCTCTGCCACGCGCACGCTCACCCGCAATGCTCTGCCACGCGCACGCTCACCCGCAATGCTCTGCCACGCGCACGCTCACCCGCAATGCTCTGCCACATGCATGCTCTCATTCCGTGCTCCTCCGTATACCGCGCTCCGCTGTATTCCATGCGCCGCCGTATACCGCTTCGCTGTATTCTGTGCTTTGCTGTATACTGTGCTCTGCTGTATTCCGTGTGCTGCTGTATTCTGCACCCTGCTGTATACTGCGCTTTGCTGTTTTCCGTGCTTCTTCATATACCGCACTCCGCTGTATACTGCGCTCAGCTGTATTCTGTGCTCCTCCATATACCGCACTCCGCTTTATTCCATGCACCTTCGTATACCGCGCTCCACTGTATTCTGTGCGCTCCTGTATACGGCGCTCCGCTGTATTCTGTGCGCTCCTGTATACTGTGCTCCGCTGTATTCTGTGCGCTCCTGTATACCGCGCTCTGCTGTATTCTGCACTTCGCTGTATACTGTACTCTGCTGTATTCCATGCTCCTCCATATCCCGCGCTCCGCTGTATTCTGTGCGTCGCTGTATACTGCCCTCTGCTGTATTCCATACTCCTCGTATACCGTGCTCTGCAGTATTCCATGCTCCTCTGTATACCGCGCTTTGCTGTATTCCGTAGGAGCGGCGGCCTGAGATGAGCACACGAGGGTGGGGGGGGAGAAGAGAGCGCGGAGGCTGTGGGGGGAGAGCGCGGCGGCTGGGGGGGAGGAGTGTAGCAGCGGCGGCCTGGAGCCGGTACTCACACATATGCTCCACAAAGATGGTGGTGATCTCCTCCCTCTGCTGTGATCTGGACAGACCAGGGGGCGCGTCCATTTCACAGCAGACGCCTTCTGTATGTAACTAAATGGGGTCGGATCCCGACCACTGTCCTCTATGCCCAGGGGCTGCCATAAAAAAAGGTGAAGCACTGTCGTTACAAACACCAAATCCAAGATGGCCGCCCCCAGTGCTTCAGTAAAACTAGAATTAAATAAAAACTAAACAAACAGTGAGTGTATTTTTGTATTAAAAATACTTGATTTTATAATCACTATTATTAATACAAAAAAATAAAAAAACACGACACCTTCCCTTTAATGGCAGCTCTATAGCATCTAAAGGGTTAAATTTTGGTGGAATCAGACTCTGGAACGGCCGTCACCGTTGCCCAACGTAAACCCCATAAAAAAAAAATCTTTATTTTACCACTAGTTATTGGTATCAAGACAGGACAGAGAACATGCGCAGTTCAAAGAAGATTATCCGGACTGGTTGCAATTGTAACAAACCCTCAGCTCTATTAAGTCTGTGCAAAATATTCAGGCTCTAAATTAAAAAAAAAAAAAAAAAAAAAAGTCTCTATTCACTGACATCAAACAAACATGCTGAAAAAGGTGAAAACTTGGGATACAGAGTTTTATAGACTCCTTTTAATGGAGTTTGTATCTTGATCTGCAACAAGACTGTGCAAGACTGAATGTCACCACCAGGTGGCAGCAGACACAGAAAATAATAGAACGTAATGTAAAAAGCTTCCACACTGGAGATTTCCTGCATTAGAGGGGTTAATGCGATCAGTGATGCTGTCACATTTTCCATATTTTAAGGGATTGATCGTGTTTATCCAAAAAAGTGCTGGAAAGTTTTTCATTTATGAGAAAATCATCTGAACAACACAGAGGGAACACCAGGGTAGCAATACAATTGAGGAGTCTGGGGCTAGGGAGAGGGAAGCGGTGTCACCTAATACTGACCTGAGGCTGATCCCTGCACTCCCTAAAATCCCTACACGAGTCCTTTCCCCGTGCGCCGTCACATGCCTAGGCCCTCGCTGACCCTGTACTCACCCTGACTAGTGAAGGCCAGTGAGAGGCTAGTCTTGCTACTACAATAGGACAGCATGAGCAAGGAAAGACATAACAAATAACACTCCACTACTTTTCCAGCTGGAACTTCTCAGCTGCAACAGACGCGACACCTCAGCTTCTCCTGAGACTGGCTCCTTCAAAGTGGTCAGCATAGGTATGAGCTATAGCCGACATAGGGAGGAGTGAGGAGCCGATATTTATAGTAAAAGGGAGTGGCTGCAGCTGAGGTTACCACTACCTGTTAGATCACTGCAGGATAGAAATTAATCTTAACCTTTTTGGTACCGGAAGGAATTAAATATGATCCAACTCAGGGTAAGCAACGAGCGGGCATTAAAGTGATCAACAATACACTGTGACCTTCTAATCCCAGATCTTCCGGAGATCACATCAGGCCGTGACACACTCATGACAACGAAGCTGTAGCCAATCAGTGAGCTCAGTGGCTCTTGCTGTCAAATCTGACTTGATTGATTGGCTGCAGCGCTGCTGACCGGACGTTAGTGCAGCACATAATAACAGCACCTTTTAACACTTCACTGCTCAGTATCATTAACGCTGGGGTCCATACACATCAAAATCTGTGGAATGATATATTTTACATGTTGTTCCCACCACAAGGTGGCGCCAACGCTTCATATATCGGATTGTGTTACATCTTGATCATCTGTAATATCCATAGAAAACCCACCCTGTCCTGCGGCTTCTTACAGCTGATATATTGCTACAGTGGGGTACAGTCTGTCCAGTGATGGCCAAGCTTTTCAGCTTGGGGTGTCAAAATTCGTAAAACGAGCATAACTCGGGTGTTGTCTTTTTTTGAAAAATCCATAGTTCTGTGATATTTGTAGCTCTAATAACAAAAAGGGATCTGATAATGACTTATGGGGGACGGAGGCAGAGGAGATCACAATTATCTCCCCTTCCCCTCCCCCCAGCAGTCATAATATCTTCTCCCCCTCCCCCCAGCAGTCATAATGTCTTCTCCCCCTCCCCCCAGCAGCCATAATGTCTTCTCCCCCTCCCCCCAGCAGCCATAATGTCTTCTCCCCCTCCCCCAACTGTCATAATGTCTTCTCCCCCTCCCCCCAGCAGCCATAATGTCTTCTCCCCCTCCCCCCAGCAGCCATAATCTCTTCTCCCCCTCCCCCAGCAGTCATAATGTCTTCTCCCCCTCCCCCAGGCAGTCATAATGTCTTCCCCCTCCCCCCCAGCAGTCATAATGTCTTCTCCCCCTTCCCCCAGCAGTCATAATGTCTTCTCCCCCTCCCCCCAGCAGTCATAATGTCTTCTCCCCCTTCCCCCAGCAGTCATAATGTCTTCCCCCTCCCCCCCAGCAGTCATAATGTCTTCTCCCCCTTCCCCCAGCAGTCATAATGTCTTCTCCCCCTTCCCCCAGCAGTCATAATGTCTTCTCCCCCTCCCCCAGGCAGTCATAATGTCTTCCCCCTCCCCCCCAGCAGTCATAATGTCTTCTCCCCCTCCCCCAGCAGTCATAATGTCTTCCCCCTCCCCCCCAGCAGTCATAATGTCTTCTCCCCCTTCCCCCAGCAGTCATAATGTCTTCTCCCCCTTCCCCCAGCAGTCATAATGTCTTCTCCCCCTCCCCCAGGCAGTCATAATGTCTTCCCCCTCCCCCCCAGCAGTCATAATGTCTTCTCCCCCTCCCCCCCAGCAGTCATAATGTCTTCTCCCCCTTCCCCCAGCAGTCATAATGTCTTCTCCCCCTCCCCCCAGCAGTCATAATGTCTTCTCCCCCTCCCCCGCAGCAGTCATAATGTCTTCTCCCCCTCTCCCCAGCAGTCATAATGTCTTCTCCCCCTCCCCCCAGCAGTCATAATGTCTTCTCCCCCTCCCCCAACAGTCATAATGTCTTCTCCCCCTCCCCCCAGCAGTCATAATGTCTTCTCCCCCTCCCCCCAGCAGTCATAATATCTTCCCCCCCTCTCCCCAGCAGTCATAATGTCTTCTCCCCCTCCCCCCAGCAGTCATAATGTCTTCTCCCCCTCCCCCCAGCAGTCATATTGTCTTCTCCCCCTCCCCCCAGGCAGTCATAATGTCTTCTCCCCCTCCCCCCAGCAGTCATAATGTCTTCTCCCCCTCCCCCCAGCAGTCATGATAATATGCCCGTCTTGTCCTACATAAGTGGTGCAAAAATTTATACATAAAGTTGCAGAACGTCATAGTATATATTGATTTATTCATCTATCCATAATCGATTGTAGGGCCCAGATCTCACATCAGAGCGGAATCTTTATTAAAAAGTTGTTGTTGTTTTTAAAAAATTTGCATAAATCAGTCAAGCAGAAACTTTGTAAGATATCTTATCAGAGAAATAAAGCTCTTTCTCCACTGATGAGCCACTTCTCCTGCCCCTCGCCTCTTCAACTTGTCACTCTAAAATACGATTAAATCAGTCTTGGTCAAAACAAGATTTCCAGATCACTGAGAGATCAGATTACAGCTGCTTAATGGAGGATATGAGGGAGGGGATGAGGAAAAGACAGTCGACACAGACAGATCACGCTGCTGCTTTTTTTTTAGTAAGGATTTTTTCTCTTATGCCTGAGCTGGATTCACAGCTACACAGCTCAGTACTGCTGTATATTGTGCTGCTAATTCTGAACATGTTCTATATAGAGACAGAGGAGTGTGAATACCACATATGTGTGCGCTGTGTATGGGAGACATCATTACAGCTAGTCTCACTCCAGAGCTGGATTCACAGCTACACAGCTCAGTACTGCTGTATATTGTGCTGCTGCTTCTGAACAAGTTCTATATAGAGACAGAGGAGTGTGAATACCACATATGTGTGTGCTGTGTTTGGGAGACATCATTACAGCGAGTCTCATCCCAGAACTGGATTCACAGCTATACAGCTCAATACTGCTGTATATTTTGCCGCTGATTCTGAACATGTTCTATATAGAGACAGAGGAGTGTGAATACCACATCTATCTGTGTGTGCTGTGTATGGGAGACATCATTACAGCTAGTCTCACTCCAAAGCCTGATACACAAGTCAGTACTGCTGCATATTTTGCTGCTAGCGCTGATGCCCCTGAACCTGAGCTTCTTAAAGATAGGAAAGCAGAAATCCCTCAAGTCTGTGTGTGCTGTGTTCTGGAGACATCATTACAGCTAGTCTCACCCCAGAGCTGTATTCACAGCTACACAGCTCAGTACTGCTGTATATTTTGCCGCTAATTCTGAACATGTTCTATATAGAGAAAGAGGATCATTAATCCCACATATATGTGTGCTGTGTTTGGGAGACATCATTGCAGCTAGTCTCATCCCAGAGCTGGATTCACAGCTACACAGCTCAGCACAATACTGGTGTGAATTATACTGCTGCTCCTGAACGTGAGCTACTTAAAGATCGTATAGCAGCAATACCTCAAGTCTGTGTGTGCTGTGTTTGGGAGACATCAAATATCTAATCTCATCCCAGAGCTGGATTCACAGCTACACAGCTCAGTACTGCTGTATATTGTGCTGCTGACTCTGAACATGTTCTTTACAGAGATAGAGAAGCATGAATCCCACATATGTGTGTGCTGTGTTTGGGAGACATCATTACAGCTAGTCTCATCCCAGAGCTGGATTCACAGCTACACAGCTCAGTACTGCTGTATATTTTTCTGCTAGTGCTACTGCTTCTGAATATGAGCGACTTGAGACAAGAGGGCTGGAGTTGTGTGTGCTGTGTCTGGGAGACATCATTACAGCTAGTCTCATCCCAGAGCTGGATTCACAGCTACACAGCTCAGTACTGCTGTATATTGTGCTGCTGACTCTGAACATGTTCTTTACAGAGATAGAGAAGCACGAATACCACATATGTGTGTGCTGTGTTTGGGAGACATCATTACAGCTAGTGTCATCCCAGAGCTGGATTCACAGCTACACAGCTCAGTACTGTTGTATATTTTTCTGCTAGTGCTACTGCTTCTGAATATGAGCGACTTGCAGACAAGAGGGCTGGAGTTGTGTGTGCTGTGTCTGGGAGACATCATTACAGCTAGTCTCATCCCAGAGCTGGATTCACAGCTACACAGCTCAGCACAATATTGCTGTGTATTGTGCTGCTGCTCCTGGACATGAGCTACTTAAAAATAGGATAGCATGAATCCCCCAAGCAAGTGTGTTCTGTGTTTGGGAGACATCATTACAGCTAGTCTCATCCCAGAGCTGGATTCACAGCTACACAGCTCACTACTGCTGTATATTTTGCTGCTAGTGCTGATAGCTTCTGAATGTGAGCTACTTAAAGATAGGAAAGCAGGAATCCTTTATTACAGCTAGTCTTATCTCAGAGATTAGTTCACAGCTACACAGTTCAGCACAATACTGCTATATATTGTGCTGCTGCTCCTGAATGTGAGCTATTTAAAGATAGGATGATAGCAGAAATCTCTCAAGTCTGAGTGTGCTGTGTTTGAGAGACATCATAGGATCTAGTCTCATCCCAGAGCTGGATTCACAGCTACACAGCTCAGTACTGCTGTATATTTTGCCGCTGATTCTGAACATGTTCTATATAGAGACAGAGGATCATTAATCCCACATATGTGTGTGCTGTGTTTGGGAGACATCATTACAGCTAGTCTCATCCCAGAGCTGGATTCACAGCTACACGGCTCAGTACTGCTGTATATTGTGCTGCTGCTTCTGAATATGAGTGATTTGCAGACAGGAGAGCAGGAGTTGTGTGTGCTGTGTATAGACATCTTAGCAGCTAGTCTCCCCCCACCAGCTCAGAGACAACTGATAATAAGATATCTTACTGTTATCTCTCGGCTTATTCTGAAAAGTCAGGTGCGGTTTCAAAAAGACTTTACATACAGGTCTCCTTTATAGACTGTTCCGTTATCATGATCTTCAGATCTATGGTGTTTACGCTGTTTTGGGTTTATCCGATATTTTCTGCATAAACATTGACATTGCTTTAACTCACTATTTAAGACTTGATTATTATGGACGGACGATCTGGGGAGGGGCAAAGGTGCGGTGTACAAAATATACCTGTAGGGGGTCACAAAATGCATAAATGCACTTGGTAGCACTTGTCTTGAATGGCCGGTGCGGACCTTGTGTATTCACTGCTTCCAGCAGGAATCATCTGCAGAATCAGCCCCCGCTGAAGGGAGGAAAAGAGATGGAAGAAAGGGGCTTTTCAGGTGACCTTTGATGTCTCCGCTCAGCGAGGTGAATGAGGTGCGACATAAACGACTGCATAATCGTAACCGGATATCACCGACCAAAGCAGCTACATCATAATAAGTATATTACCGATCCTGAGTTACCTCCTGTATTATACTCCAGAGCTGCACTCACTATTCTGCTGGTGCAGTCACTGTGTACATACATTACATTACTTATCCTGTACTGATCCTGAGATACCTCCTGTATTATACTCCAGAGCTGCACTCACTAAATTGGGTCATTCCGTGTCAAGTGGACCAGTGGTCCCCACTCGACGTTCTCCGATTTTGCTGAAAATTTATAAGGATGTACATGTATGTTTGAAAAGAGGTTCTGTAAATTTTTAGGGCCAGATCTCAAATACATTGGGCACTGTTGACCTTTCACTGGAGGGTCCACCAAGCCTGCGGCTTCAGCTAAGAGGATTTTGCAAACTTTGGCACATAGCCATTAGAGTTCTATACTGGCTATGATGCTGAAATTTGGCATACTACCGTGTTTCCCCGAAAGTAGGACCCCCCCGAAAGTAAGGCAGGGTGGGGGTTTCGGGGGGGTCCGCCAATGTAGGGCACCCCCCGATTGTAAGGCAGGGTAGCGGGGGGGCCCGGGGAATGTAAGGCCGCCTATGGGTGGTGGTCGCGGTGTTACTTACCGCTGCCGCTGTTCCCTCGCTCCATCCTTCCTGCTCGATGCTGATTGGCCGATCAGCCTGTTCGTCACAGGCTCCCTGCTGGCCATCAGCTCGAGCTGTGATTGGCCAGTCAGCCGGCTCGCAGCTGATTGGCCGAATCAGCCGCGACGTCACCGCCTGCAGGCTCGCTCCGATTGGTCAAGCGTCCCCGGCATCCGAATCGTCAGCCCGGCACCGCAGAGGAGATTGAAAACAGAAGGAAAGTAACGGTAAGTTCCGAAACTCTGTGTGTGTGTGTGTGTGTGTGTGTGTGTGTGTGTGTACGGTATGTGTACGGTATGTATGTGTCAGTGTGTGTACGGTACCGGTACGATATGTGTGTGGGTGCCGTGTGGGGCTGTACCGGTACCGTATGTGTCAGTGTGTGTGGTGGCAGAGTGGGGGGCAGAACCACTGTATGGGGAGGCTGCAGGGGAGAGGATGGGGTGGATGCCGGACTCTCAAACAATGGGGAGGCTACAGGGGGGAGGATGTGGTGGATGCCGGACTGTGAAACAATGGGGAGGCTGCAGGGGGGAGGATGGGGTGGATGCCGGACTGTGAAACAATGGGGAGGCTGCAGGGGGGAGGATGTGGTCGATGCCGGACTGTGAAACAATGGGGAGGCTGCAGGGGGGAGGATGGGGTGGATGCCGGACTCTCAAACAATGGGGAGGCTGCAGGGGGGAGGATGGGGTGGATGCCGGACTGTGAAACAATGGGGAGGCTGCAGGGGATGTTGTTGAAAATTGTTTTTGTTTTCCAATGTAAGGCCTCCCCCGAAAGTAAGGCAGGGTGGGACTTTTGGGGGTAAAATTAATGTAAGACAGGGCCTTACTTTCGGGGAAACACGGTAGCTCAACTTTTGCTGCTAAATGCGATAAAATTATTACCGGCTATGACAAAACAATATTTCGGCCGGAATTTTGTGTCAAAGTAGCTTGCAAAACGCCTCGCATAAAATTTATGCCAAACTTTGCCCATATATAACTCAAGACCAAAAACCAACAGGAACTGGTGCTTTACCCTGTACAACAAACATCTTCATGACTTTGCATTGCTGCAATATCACGGTCACAGCATATGTATTTGTGGAAATATTCACACCCACATATGATGAAAAACTTAAAAAAAACGAATTTTACCTATTTTTAGGTCAAATTTCCCAAAAAGGGTCCCCCTAAAATATATTAATTCTGTTATCATTTGAAAGAGCACATTTTTCTCTACAAGGATCATTGGGGTTTTTTTTGGAGTCTCTCCATTTAAGAAAAGAAAAATGCCACTGAACATGGTGTTATGTATTCACGTAATGCATGGATTTTGTGTTTGATTTTCAGATTCTTATCACATGTTACAGAGTTGTATTGTTGCTAGCAATGTCTATTATAATCAAAAACCTATAAACCTATTGACTATTGTTACATTTTAATTCATATATTATTTATTTTTTAGTGATGGAGAATGAAATTGATGACAAAAAGATTCACATTTCAAGGGTGTGAAATGACCCTTCATCTGTCATTGCCCATGTAGATGGATCTGTCAGATCAGAAATGCCTTTTGTGCCAATTGCAAACCTCCAGCCAGGGCAATACATTGCCTGCATTTACCATAGGAACTGGTGGATTGGAAATATTTCTGAAATTTCAGTCGACGACCATGATGCATTAATACGTTTTATGCATCCTCATGGAGCAGCTTCTTTCACTGGCCTGTGAGAAATGATACATGCTGGATTCCCGAGCAGTCCATCATTGCAATAATTCCAGCACCAGCTGCAACAGCAATGGGCCGACAATACAGCTTCTCTGAACCCATTATGTTGCAAATTCAGCAACAATTCCAGACCACTTACTTACACTGAACATTATGGCTTGGGAACCAACAAAAGATCCCCAATATTAGGCTTGGGATCCTAGGCAAAGACACCCACCCTCAGGCTTTGGAACCTGCGATAAAGAGACCACCCGCGACTTGCCTTGCACGGCTATCGGCCATGGCTCCTAGGCGATGGGGCTGCCAATTCTCGAAAGACAGCATTATTACAATTCTTAATAGGATTATAAGACCAATTCTTAGGGAATTGGTTGTGGTATAACCACCATGGACCAACGCAAGGGTTTGAATAGTGCAGTTACCATTCATTGCGTATTAATAAATAACACCATGTTCAGTGGCATTTTTCTTTTCTTAAATGGAGAGACTCCAAAAAAAACCCCAATGATCCTTGTAGAGAAAAATGTGCTCTTTCAAATGATAACAGAATTAATATATTTTAGGGGTACCCTTTTTGGGAAATTTGACCTAAAAATAGGTAAAATTCGTTTTTTTTAAGATTTTCATCATATGTGGGTGTGAATATTTCCACAAATACATATGCTTTGACCGTGATATTGCAGCAATGCAAAGTCATGAAGATGTTTGGTGTACAGGGTAAAGCACCAGTTCCTATTGGTTTTTGGTCTTGAGTTATATATGGGCAAAGTTTGGCATAAATTTTATGCGAGGCGTTTTGCAAGCTACTTTGACACAAAATTGCGGCCGAAATATTGTTGTGTCATAGCCGGTAATAATTTTATCGCGTTTAGCAGCAAAAGTTGAGCTAGTATGCCAAATTTCAGCATCAAAGCCAGTATAGAACTCTAATGGCTATGTGCCAAAGTTTGCAAAATCCTCTTAGCTGAAACCGCAGCCTTGGGGGGGGGCCTCCAGTGAAAGGTCAACAGTGCCCAATGTATTTGAGATCTGGCCCTAAAAATTTACAGAACCTCTTTTCAAACATACATGTACATCCTTATAAATTTTCAGCAAAATCGGAGAACGTCGAGTGGGGACGATTTTTAAAACTGGTCCACTTGACACGGAATGACCCTATTCTGCTGCTGCAGTCACTGTGTATATACATTACATTACTTATCCTGTACTGATCCTGTGTTACCTCCTGTATTATACTCCAGAGCTGCACTCACTATTCTGCTGCTGCAGTCACTGTGTATATACATTACATTACTTATCCTGTACTGATCCTGAGTTACCTCCTGTATTATACTCCAGAGCTGCACTCACTATTCTGCTGCTGCAGTCACTGTGTATATACATTACATTACTTATCCTGTACTGATCCTGAGTTACCTCCTGTATTATACTCCAGAGCTGCACTCACTATTCTGCTGCTGCAGTCACTGTGTATATACATTACATTACTTATCCTGTACTGATCCTGAGTTACCTTCTGTATTATACTCCAGAGCTGCACTCACTATTCTGCTGGTGCAGTCACTGTGTACATACATTACATTACTTATCCTGTACTGATCCTGAGTTACGTCCTGTATTATACTCCAGAGCTGCACTCACTATTCTGCTGGTGGAGTCATTCAATTGCAATACTAAACTTAACCTTTGGGCAGGTATTGTGCCGCTTCTGGGAGAACACAGTCATGTTTTGTTACTCCTTATGGATTTTAATTCTTATACACCATTTGGAGAAATATATTGGACCTCACGTCTTAATCAATGAATACTGGTTTCCCCCTCAGTCTGCACTGGCACATGACATCCCGACCCATTGCCCCCAGTATATAACCCCCAACCCCCGCCATGCCGTCTGCCTTTACTAACATGTGCCAGAACGGCCGGTGATGCAGATCTCACTGATACCAGCGCATCCTGTAACTAGAGTCACCGGGGTAACAAGTCCGGTCATAACATTTCTTTCTCCTAAATCTTCCCCATGTCCTGTAAGTGATATTATTGAGAAATCGAAGGAGCCGCAGCAACTGAGCCATGAAGTGGAGACCCCAAAATGTTACAGAGCGGGGGGCCGAGTGCTGAGGAGAAGAGGGCAGAAAAGTCCCCACCGCTCTGCTGACCCCATAACTACAGAGTCCAGACCTCCTCTGGTGACATCAGCACAAACACTGCACCCACCGGGAGCTTCATGAGCGAGCAGCTGCAACTGTACATTACCAAGCACAATGCCGAGCCGTACATCACCAAGCACAATGCCGAGCCATGCATCACCAAGCACAATGCCGAGCCATACATCACCAAGCACAATGCCGAGCCGTACATCACCAAGCACAATGCCGAGCCGTACATCACCAAGCACAATGCCGAGCCATGCATCACCAAGCACAATGCCGAGCCGTACATCACCAAGCACAATGCCGAGCCGTACATCACCAAGCACAATGCCGAGCCGTACATCACCAAGCACAATGCTGAGCGTCGGAGTAGTGTAAAGCCGCCACCACTGGACTCTGGAGGCAGTGGAATAATGTGATGTGTGCATTTGCTCCAGACGCCAGTGTCTATAGGGGTGCAAATTTCACCCCCTGTGCCATTCTCATGCCGACAGCACTGTGAAGTAATGGTACCTGCCTGGTTCTGCTTATGCAGAGTGCAACAAGGGAGATGAGTTTATTTTTGTTTGCTGTGCTCTGCATAGGCAGTAACTGAAATGCCTAAGCAGAATCTAATGATTACACTTTGTCAGCTCGTTTGCTGTATTAGCAAAGCACAGCGCTAAGTATTTGCCTTGTTTCAGGCACTGGTAATCCACGTTACCCCACTGACTGAGGTGGCTGATAACAGGGAACAATAGACTTTAGATGTCGTGTCCCTTTAAGGAGATGGGTGTTTATTTATTTAGAAAACATTTCTTCCAGTCTCCTAATTTGCCTCCTTTACGTCTCATTTCTTCCAGTCCGGTCCTGGGAGCCGGTAATCACAGACCTGTCTGTGTGTATTTGGTGATGGTGGAGCGAGGCGCGGGGCCCGGAGCCGCAGTCTATTAAGATGAAGACGCTTCTTGTGCTCACACGACATCGGCCGTATAATGAAACGGGGAATGTTATTAGTAGGCTTCTGCGGCGGCCGCAGGTCACGTGGCACGGATCGCTCTCAGCGACTTCCCGCTCTCTGCTTTATTCCGGCTTTTGCAACTTATGAATATTTCAAGATTTCTCTAATCTATTTATTCTAATGACCTTCAGGAAAGCGCATCTGATAAACTGTCAGCGCGCGGGGAGGAAAAGCCTGATTCACCACCCAATAAGCACAACTTAGGGGGTTTGCAAACTTTTGCAATCATTTTTCATGCGAAGATGCAATGCTAAAATAAAAAATAAATAACTTACCGCTATAGTCTTTGCTTAAAAAAATTGTACCGTTTTGTGTACACAGCTCCTATGCAAGTCAATGTATCTTCATAGTTTGTAACGTTCATGGCCGTGTAAGGGTAGCGAGCGGCGTTAGTGGACCCACTGGACCACAAGGGGAGACCGGCCTTAACCCTCTAGTGGGAGAGGCTTAACTAAGCGCCCACCTTGGGGCAGGCACCAGGTACCATTCCCAGGGCAGTGACAAGGACTGTGGCAGCTGACACCCAGGACAGGTTACTGACTCAGGTACAGGCAGGGTGACTGAGGAAGGCTGGACAGGTGGGTACGAACAGGAATGGTGGGCACAGAAGGGATCGGCAGGTATGGGAAGGCAGACTCGTGACGGACACATGGATAACGGGACCTGACAACTAGTTAGCAGACTGGTATACTGACTTACTCAATGTGTTGTGCAGGCACCTCCCTAATGGGAGGGTGTCTTAAATACACAGTTTCTCTCAGCCATAGGCTGAGAAGCATTTCTGGCAAATGGCACACCGGCCCTTTAAGAGCTCATGCGTCTTAGGTAACTTCCATGATCCCTGTGCAGCATGTACAGGGCCTGGGAGGAGTAGGGACTCTGGCAGCTGACCCCAGGACAAGTGATGGACTCTGGTATAGACGGGTACAGGCGGGGTGACTGAGGCAGGCTGGCCAGGTGGGTACGAACAGGAATGGTGGGCACAGCAGGGATAGGCAGGTATGGGAAGGCAGACTCAGGTGACACGACATAGGGATAATGGGACCTGACAACTAGTTACCAGACTGGTATACTGACTTACTGAATGTGTTGTGCAGCACTTCCACTAGTGGGAGGGTGCCTTAAATACACAGTGCCTTTCAGCCATAGGCTGAGAAGCATTTCTGGGAAATGGCACACTGGCCCTTTAAGAGGAGGGTCGGTGTGCGCTCATGCGTCTTAGGTGCACTCCCGGGAACCCTGTGCTGCTTTTACAGGACCTGGGAGGGGAAGGAGAGAGCAGCACTTGTGTATGGCCGGGGAATTGCAGGGGAGGACGCAACATCAGCTGGGCCGGTGAGTAAGTCAACGTCTCTGCAGGGACACCGGCTCTACATGGTTGCAGACTACACATAGGTTGATGTTGCAGTCATGATCATGGGAATAAAGTGCAGAGTTGTGCTCCCGGGTGGACATAGCTTCTTGACCTTGCAGACCTCTGTGTACTAAAGCTGAGCTTCAGTACCTGATAGACCTGAAGGTGGCGCTCTCTGCCGTAAATATAAAAGAGGCTGTGGTGCTGCACTACACAGAATAGCACATTGGTCTTGCCAACTTCCAAGTAAAATCTTCCATGAGGATACTGTACGCAGCAACTCGAAGTGGGAAAAGTATTTACCAACAAGGCTACTTTCCAAGGTGGTTTAAGGGGCTTTGTTGACACTCCGAGCTTTGCCAACTCTTCTAGGAGTCTTGGAAACCTTCCTTTATTTCCAGGAACCTTCTTTGAAGGATAGTCCTCTTCCATTATGGTACTTGGTTTTGCCAACTGGAGAGAATTTCTTGCTTCATAAACAAAGTCCTTCTTCTGGATGATTCGAAAAAGGGAAGGGATGACTTCTCTCCGGGGTCCCATCGCTGACTCGTGGTGAACCTCAATGGAAGGTTAGGATCATGTTGATGCAGTCAATCAATTAACATCGAACCTCGTTACGGTGCAGCCATGTAGGAAGACCAGAGACGCCTCTCCTCAACCTATTGGCCAGTGTTGACCATAATTATTAGATGTCGTGGATGCATGTGGCTCTCTGGTAAGTCCCAATGTATCCTGATACTTATGGAGCCACAGTTCCTAAATGGCTCAACCTACTAAACGTTCCAGGAGCAGCTGGTTTACAGTCTCCATAGACTTCTTTGGGTAGGTTCCCTCACCGCAGTTTCTGCAAATCACAATACTCTGTGTGAAAGGGATCTTTTCATCATAAGATATCTTTCATTTGAATACCCAAACTATTTATCTCCTATAAGACCCCTTGGCAGAATCAATGCATTGTGCGATGTATCTAGCCAAGTTTGGTGGTCTACAATATCAACTTATGCTGGATTTACACACTGAGACTTTCTAGCGATCCAACCTGCGATCTCAACCTAGCCGGGATCGCTACAAAGTCTCTGGTGAGCTGTCAAACAGGCAGACATGGCCAACGACCTAACAGCGATCCGGACCTGCAGAGCGACTAGCTGGTCGTTGGGGACAGCAGGTGAACTTCACCCGACTTCATTTAATGCCGCGCGGCTCTGTGTGCCGTGTAAATAAATAAATAATTAAAAAATCCGGCGTGCGGTCCCCCCCTATTTTAATACCAGCCAGATAAAGCCATACGGCTGCAGGCTGGTATTCTCAGGATGGGGAGCCCCACGTTATGGGGAGCCCCCCAGCCTAACAATATCAGCCAGCAGACGCCCAGAATTGCCGCATTCATTAGATGCGACAGATCTGAGACTGTACCCGGCTCTTCCCGATTTGCCCTGGTGCGTTGGCAAATCGGGGTAATAAGGAGTTAATGGCAGCCCATAGCTGCCAATAAGTCCAAGATTAATCATGTCAGGCGTCACTCCGAGATACTTTCCATGATTAATCTGTAAATTACAGTAAAAAACACACACCTGAAAAATCCTTTATTAGAAATAAAAAACACAAACACATTCCCTCATTACCAATTTATTACCACAACAAAGCCCTCCTTGTCCGGCGTAATCCACGGTCCTCCAACGTCGCATCCAGCTCTGCTGCATGCAGGTGACAGGAGCAGCAGAAGACACAGCCGCTCCTGTCACCTGCACGCAGCTAATGAAGAGAGCCGTGTGATCGGCTGAGCTGTCACTGAGGTTACCTGGATCCAGCGGTGGATGCAGCGGTGGCCGCGGGTAACCTCAGTGACAGTTCAGCTGATCGCGTTACTCACCTCATTTGCTGGTGATTTCCCCCCCTCTCTCATACTCACCGATCCCCGATCACCGGCGCTGCACGGCGTTCACACTGCTCCGGCGGCTTTTCCTTTTTGAAAAAGCCGGCCGCTCATTAAACAATCTCGTATTCCCTGCTTTCCCGCCCACCGGTAAATGTGATTGGTTGCAGTGAGACACGCCCACACGCTGAGTGACAGCTGTGTCACTGCACCCAATCACAGCAGCCGGTGGGCGTGTCTATACTGCGCAGTAAAATAAATAAATAAATAATTAAAAAATCCGGCGTGCGGTTCCCCCTATTTTAATACCAGCCAGATAAAGCCATATGGCTGCAGGCTGGTATTCTCAGGATGGGGAGCTCCACGTTATGGGGAGCCCCCCAGCCTAACAATATCAGTCAGCAGCCGCCCAGAATTGCCGCATACATTAGATGCGACAGTTCTGGGACTGTACCCGTCTCTTCCCGATTTGCCCTGGTGCGTTGGCAAATCGGGGTAATAAGGAGTTATTGGCAGCCCATAGCTGCCAAAAAGTCCTTGATTAATCATGTCAGGCGTCTCCCCGAGATACCTTCCATGATTAATCTGTAAGTGACAGTAAATAAACACACACACCCGAAAAATATCCTTTATTAGAAATTAAAAACACAAACACATTCCCTCATTACCAATTTATTACCCACAACAAAGCCCTCCTTGTCCGGCGTAATCCACGGTCCTCCAACGTCGCATCCAGCTCTGCTGCATGCAGGTGACAGGAGCAGCAGAAGACACAGCCGCTCCTGTCACCTGCACGCAGCTAATGAAGAGAGCCGTGTGATCGGCTCAGCTGTCACTGAGGTTACCTGGATCCAGCGGTGGCCGCGGGTAACCTCAGTGACAGCTCAGCTGATCGCGCTACTCACCTCATTTGCTGCGTGGAGCTGACCGGAGCGGCGGTGAGTAGCTGGGCACAGGTAGCCGCCGGGCATGGAGCCGCCGGGCACAGGGAGCCGCCGCCGGGCACAGGCAGCCGCCGCCGCAACCGCCGGGCTCAGGGAGCCACCGGGCACAGAGAGGAGCAGCCGCCGGGCACATATAAGCCGCCGGGCATGGAGCCGCCGGGCACAGGGAGCCACCGCCGGTCACAGGGAGCCGCCGCCGCAACCGCCGGGCTCAGGGAGCCACCGGGCACAGAGAGGAGCAGCCGCCGGGCACATGTAGCCGCCGGGCATGGAGCCGCCGGGCACAGGGAGCCACCGCCGGTCACAGGGAGCCGCCGCCGCAACCGCCGGGCGCAGGGAGCCGCCGCTGGGCACAGGGAGCCACCGCCGCTGGGCACAGAGCGCTGCCGGCACAGTAAGACCTGGGGATTGATTGGCAGTCAATCCTCTCCTTTTGATTTTAGCGCCCCTCACGCCGACCCCACCTACAAACTACGTCCTCACGTAGGCAGTGCCAGCGTGGGGACGTAGTCTTTCAGGTATAGGAAATGCAGCGTTCAGCATTGAACGCGCTGTGTGGGGTTTTAAAGGGCCAGCAGCCAGTAAGATGCGGCTGCTGCCCCAGCACTACAGTTCCCGGAATCAGCTCGGGGGCCGCAGAAAAAGTCGTCGCGGGCCGCATACGGCCCGCGGGCCCGGAGGTTCCCCACCCCTGCTTTAGCGTTTAGTGGGGTTGACGAAAACCTCATCCCATCCGTTCCCTATTTAGGGTCCAGCACTAAGGGATACCTAGGTATCCAGCTCGGTGCATAGGTGCGGAACCTATCTAGGGTGTTGAGGGACCCCAAAGACCAGCAGTAGGTTTGGTCAGGGGTCACCATCTCCCCCTTCCCTATACATAGGGTTTTCCTTCCCTTTTGTCGTTCGCTTGGTACTTCCCCGTACCTAGCATGACAGAGAATGGTTGTCATAAATTGATTATTCAGATAGGGAACCATTAGGCACTCGTAGTGAAGGATAAAATGGCACTTATGATGAATGATTGTCCGGTTCATGGGGGAATCTCCCACCACTAATCACTATATTCCTTTATGGGGTCGTCCTGGATTCGCAAACATGTTTTTTTTCCAAAATTTCCAATTTTGTCCACATATTATGTTTGATTTTGCAGCTCGTTTTTTTCCACTTCAATAGAATCACAACCCATGCACTGTTTTTTTCCAAAAAAAATGTACCTTAATTTTCTAATTCTGTACAATATTTTGGGCAGTTCTTCAAAGAAATCAAATACTATCTTATGGAATTTAAAAGAAGGGTTCGGTCATTTGGATTCTCATTCCATGAGCCAAAGCATGTAGTATCTCTGAGGGAGGACCCAGCATACCCATGTCTGACATGGGCTGCCCAACGATTTAATTGGTCAGACTATAATACTTCATTTCTCCTGTGGTGGTGCTGCAGGAATATTGAACACTTGCTAACAAGTTCTGCTACAATTGATCCATGGTGGGGTCACAGCACGGTGACGGTTTTGTCTCACCGTAGGTCAGCACGGACCAGAGGCGTTGGTGCAGCAGGGTACAGCAAAGCTGGATAAGCTGGACTGCATATGAAACAGTAAAGCTAGACATTCAGGTCGGCACAGAGTGTTGTGGGACAGCGAAGATAGTTTTGGTGGCAGCACATGGAACAGTGGAACTGAACATGGTGGACGGCACATGGAACAGCAGAGCCAAATGTGTGCTCAGACAGCTTGGAACAGAAAAGCAAAGTAAGCAGACATGCACCATACAATGAAAGAGCCATGTATGCAGGCAGTTACCTTATAACAGAAGAGCTTCTCAGAAGGCACACCTTGGAGGATAGGTAGCAGAGCCCAGTGATTAAGCAAAACTGAGATTGTCCAGTGGCACACAAGTTGAAGAATATGGCAATGTATCACCCATACCGGCGTCCCTGCGCCATCCTGCTCCCCTTGCCCCGGCGGGGATGTTGGTTCTCTCGCCTGCTTGGCCGCCCCATCCTCGGAATATGCTACTGTCTCCCAGGGCCTGCACACACCTCGCAGTGCTCCTGGGAAAGCCCGTAGGGTTCTCGCAGCCATGTCCATTTTCTTAAAGGGCCAGTATTCCCTGACCTGGCAGTGCCACTCAAGCTAGCTGAGAGGTTTCAGGTATCTAAGGCATTTCAGGTATTTAAGGCACCTTCCCCTTAAAGCAGGTGCCTGGGCAACGAGTTAGTAGACCTATGATTAAGGACTTGTTTTTACTTGTTGTCCGAAACACGTAAGATGCCTTTATGCGTGTTCTCTCAAGTTTTGGATCCGTTGGATTTTTTAATATCTAATAAATTTTTGATATTTTAATATACTGGATTGTGGTGCTGGGTCCACTCTTCACTTCTTCTCAGCTATATACCACCTGGCTGGTCTGGAGGGCCACGAAGCACCTGCAAGTCCTGGAGCACAGTTGCCTATGGTAAGCTGAAGTCTCATTACCCTTTTTTTCTCTTTTCTTAACACTAGAAGTCCCAGAGAGGGGTCATTTAACATTTCTACCATTGGAACGCTATGGAGCTCGAAATTCCTGGGACGTCTAGTGTTAAAGGGCCAGTATTCCCTGACCTGGCAGTGCCTGTCAGGCTAGCTGAGAGGTTTTCAGGTATCTAAGGCATTTCAGTTATTTAAGGCACCTTCCCCTTAAGGCAGGCGCCTGGGCAACGAGTTAGTTATATTGCTAGTTCCCTACTACTGCCGTCACTGGTGCTGTTATTTTGCTACATTCAGCCGATTTGTGCCTTTGTTTCAGTGCACTTCTAATCTGC